>NC_043001.1:49507306-49525603 GCF_006345805.1 Octopus sinensis | reverse complement strand
TTGTTTGCCATCCCCAAATATCCGCTTATCTACTGAAACGTTCAGACACATCTTTTTAAAACGTTCTAAACAGAATCGAACAGTATCTATCTATCTATCTATCTATCTATCTATCTATCTATCTATCTATCTATCTATCTATCTATCTATCTATCTATCTATCTATCTACCTACCTACCTACCTGGCTGTCTAGGTCTCTCTCACTCACTCTCCCTCATTCTCTCTTTTTTTCTCTTTCTCTCTCTCCCTCTTTCGCTGTGTATATGTATGCGTGCAATCGCCTATCTTTCTCCTAGTTTATCTACCGCTATATATAAGAATTAAAATACGAGACTTTTTCACACCAAAAAGGCTTGCAAATAAATAATTGTATACATTTCTACATAATACATGCAGGCATGCATGTACGTACGTACGTACGTACGTATGTATGTATGTATGTATGTATGTATGTATGTATATACATATATATGAATTTGTATAACTGAAAAAACTGGAGTTAACAAGGAGTACCATTGGAGAGTTAATTTTTAATCACTACAATTGTTTCCACCCAATGTATCCACTATAGGTACATATATGAATACCAGCTAACTTCCCTAATATTATATATATATATATATAATATATATAATATATATATATATATATATATATAATATATATATATATATATATATATATATTTATATATACTTATATATATACGCACACGCACAAATATATGTATATATACAGTTCTATATTTAAGAGGTGAGGAATTATGTACATTATTTACATTTGACGGATATTTGTCCTCATTTTCTTTGTTGTTAACACAATGTATCGGCTGATATACCCTCCAGCCTTCATCAGGTGTCTTGGGGGAAATTTCGAACCTGGGTTCTCATTCCTAAGGTATTTTTCAATGTTATTATTATTATTATTATTATTGTTGTTGTTGTTGCTGTTAGTATTATTATTATCATTATTATTATTCAGGTCACTGCCTGGAATCGAACTCGGAATCTTGGGGTTAGTAGCCCGCGCTCCTAACCACTACGCCATATGCCCATGTGCATATGGCGTAGTGCTTAAAAGTGCGGGCTACTAACCCCAAAATTCCAAGTTCGATTCCAGGCATTGACCTGAATAATAATAATAATAATAATAACATCGAAAAACACCTTAGGAACGAGAACCCAGGTTTGAAATTTCTCCAAGAAACCTAATGAAGGCTAGAGAGTTTATCAGCTGTAACGTTGTTAACAAACAACAAACAAGATGAGGACAAATATCCGTCAAATGTAACTAATGTAAATAATGGATATGTAGTATATATGTATATAGATATATATATATATATATTATATATATATATATATAATATATATATTAGCTATTAGCGACAAAAGCAGCCTTTATACCGAATAATAATTATTACATCCAACGTAATCTGGATGAGTTGTAAGCTGCAGTGGACATCCTGCAAAAAACGAAAAATAAAAATCATTTTGTGTAGAAGAGAAATGCTTAAAGGCATCGAACTTGCACCCCGGTTGATTAAATTTCGTCAGCACCAGCGGATATCACTACAATAACGTAATTTCACCGTATTGCGAACCATCAGCAGCAGGAAGCCAAATGCCGAACGTCAGAATGAAAATCAGTTAAACCCACATAGAATAATACTGGCCAAAAAGCTAGAGGTATCGCAGGCTGTGTATAAATAAGTTATTAGCCACAAGGCAGCCTTCGTAATGAATATTAATCACCGCATTCAACAGAACCTGAACGTGTTGTTTATAACCCCGTAGGCTACAGTCAACGTTTGTCGTCTAGACGAAACGTTTGTTCGAGGCGTTTACCGTAGCCTACGGTGCTATAAGCAACACCGTGAAGAATATATATCTCTTATGGTAAAAAGGTGTCGCCATATATTAGGAATCCCAGACATTGATGTTTCAAGCTTCGATGTCTGGGATTCTTAACAGATGGTGACACTTTTTTTTACCATAAAAGAGATATATTCTCTACGGTAACTGAAGTATATTTCCCGTTCAGCAGTTGAAATCACAAACATATTTCACAAACATATTTCAAGTAACCTAAATTTTGCTCATGCCTAAACATTGCTTACCACTAACATTTCGATTATCTATTCTGTGTGTGTGTGTGTGTGATGTGCGCGCGCGTGCGTGTATGTGTGTGTGTGCGTGTGTGTTTGTATATATATATATATATATATATACATACAAAATAAGAAAATGGAGAAATACACCTTAATCAATGATCAACTACCAGATAATAACCAATCACATAATTTATTAATCCAGTAGTGGTTAATAAATTATGTGATTGGGTATTATCTGGTAGTTGATCATTGATTAAGATGTATTTCTCCATTTTCTTATTTTGTATTATTAATATGTGGTAAAACATTTTACCTTTGCCCATATAATACAGTAAATGAATTAATTGCATCACAATTCTTAACATTTATTTATTAACTTTGTTGGGTACTTTACTAGCAGTATATTGGATATGTTATCCCATGGTGGGTTGCACTCACAACCCTTATCTCAATTATATATATATATATATATATATATAAATTAGGTTTCGGGAGGACTATTTTGCCTGTAAGAAACCCATGCACTAACTTTATTTCACTTTTTACCGTGATTTATAAAGTAAGATTGTTAGTCAACCATTTGACCAAATAAGTAACCGATGGTTTAATTACTTGTTCGATCACTGAATCAGTCAGCTGGTTTGACAGTCTTTACGCAGTCATCTGCGACCTCATTTGTAATGTGACCACTTTCTTTCCATGTGTGTCTCGCTTTCAATATTATTTGTTTCTATGGTATGCTTGGAATTTCTGGCTTGAAATAAATCTGAAGAGAAAAATATCAAACTTCATTGTTGTTGTTGTTTTTGTTGCTAGTTATTTTTGTTGTCCTTGCGTTTATCTCTTACTGTTTACGTTTTTTCAATCAATGGACTAAGGCTATGCTGGGACACCGTCTTCAAGGGTTTAGTCGAGCAAATCGACCCCAGTACTTATTGTTAAAAGAAGTTCTGGTACTTATTCTGCCAGTCCCTTTTACTCAGCCACTAAGTAATGGGGACGTAAACAAACCAACACCGATTGTCATGCAGTGGCTGGGACATCAAACACAAACATACAGGCTTATATATATATATATATATAATATATATAATATATATATAGGTGTGTGTGTAAGTGTGTGTGTTGTTGTGTGTGTGGTGTTTGTGTGTGTAGATATATAAAGAACATTATATCATAAGAGACATCAATATTAGTGGCCGCAAGCTTAAAACCGTACAGGCAAAATTAATAGACATATATAAGAATCATATATAACAAGGGTACTAAGCACTAGCTTTGCTAAAAATAGGAGTAAAAACACTTCGAAGCCACAAGAATTAAATTTTTACAAGTATGGTTGGAAAAAAGAAAACTATGTTTAATAAGTATTGCGTCTTACCTCTGCAAAATTTCAAGAAGGAATACCAGTTAACCTGGTAACATGATTTCCAATTTAGCCCCAAAATTACTTGATTCTCTTCAGTTCGTTTTTCCAATGCAGCTTTGGCCCTCGAACGAACACAGGCATTGGTTGAAGTCAATTATAAGTACTGTTATGAGTAGACTTGGCTGAAGAGAATCCAGTGTTTTGGGTGCTAAATCCGAAATCACGATACCAGGTTAACTGGCATTCCTTCTTGCAATTTGGCAGAGGTAAGACGCAATCCTTATTCACTTAGTTTTTTTTTCAAACATGCCTGTAAAAAATTGGGGATAATTCTTGAGGCTTCGGATGCTTCTTAGTGCCCTTGTCATATATAATTCTTGTATATATATATTGTATCTATCTATCTATCTATCTATCTATCATCTATTATCTATCTATCTATCTATCTACTATCTACTATCTATCTATCTAATCTATATATCTATCTCTATATCTATATAATATATAATATTATATATATATATATATATATAATATACAATATATATATAGATATGTGTGTGTTGTATGTATATGTATATATATATATATATATATATAATATATATATATATATATGTATATGTTGTGTTTTATAGTATGTATGTATAGGCGGCGGAGCTTGGGTGGTAACCAACCACAAGGTTGGTTCAGTCCCACTGCGTAGCACCTTGGTCGAGTGTCTTCTACTATAGCTTCGGGCCGACCAAAGCCTTGTGAGTGAATTTAGTAGATAGAAACTGAAAGAAGCCCGTCATATATATATATATGTGTATGTGTGTGTGTGTGTGTGTTTGTGTTTGAGTCTCCGTGTTTGTCCTCCCCACCATCGCTTGATAATTGTTGCTGGTGTGTTTACACCCCCGTAACTTAGCGGTTCGGCAAAAGAGACCGACAGAATAAGTACTAGTCTTACAAAGATTAAGTCCTGGGATATATTTGCTCGACGAAAGGCGGTACTCCAGCACGGCCGCAATCAAATGACTGAAACAAGTAAAAGAATAAACTAATAAAAGAATAAAGACGGACTTCAACACAGTTTACGTCTACGAAATTCGCTCACAAGATATCGGCCGGCCACGGGTTATATTAGAAAATACTCGCCCAAGATTCTGTGTAGTGGGACTGAACCCGAAACCAAGTGGTTGCAAAGCAGCTTTTTAACTACATACTGCTTGTTATTGCTGCTGCTGTTGTGTAGATCTGTTCAGGTCCATACACCTGTTCGTAGATGGGTAAGACAAAAGGGCTTCGTACGACGAACCGAAAGGGATACGTCTCCCAGCTGGATGAAAGTCGCTACCACAAGGTGGAATAGTTTATTCCTGTGAACAGCAGAAGATTTGTAGAAATTGCCTTGTTCGGATTTTCCTGAAATTTTCAGTCGTAGGAAAATTTAACAATGAATTCTATTCCCATCCGTATTACCATCACACTCCTCCACACCGCCACCACTTACCACCGCCACAGCCGCCACCATATCCGCCGCCACGTGTTTATACAAAATTATAATACATATAAAGAGAAGCGAGTGTGTGTATTTAATCGAAGCTGAAATTTCAAACCTTCACAAGTGCGATTTCCCCGTTATACAGTGATGGCGACCTTCTGTATGCAAAGCAAATAACATGTTACGAGTAACTGACAGATTTAGAGAGGATTCACTTGAATTATTGAAAAAAGTTAAGAAATCATAGTACTTGCAATTATAGTTAACGAGCAAAACGTCCCCTGTCCAATGGACGGTGCTGAGTTGTCAAACATTTAAATAAAATTTTTTCAAAACAACTTGTTCGACCGTCCCATAGGCCTCCCCTTGGAGAAACAATGATTTAACTTAAATTTGAGACACCAGCAAAAGAAGAAATAAAGAAATAAAGATAGACTTTTTTTCTATTCCAAAGAAAAACGATTTCCCACGGCTTTATCGATGGCATTTTCACCGGGAATCAATTTTTGTAATTTTTTCAAGACTTATACACGCCCTGATACCGTCGGTATCTACATATCAAATCTGAGCGCAATCGGATGGAGGATGCCCGAGATCCTAGAAGCCACACACACACACACACAGACAGACAGAACGGATTTTATATAAGAGATGTTCTTGACATAACATTCTTCTTAGATATTAGCAAATACTACTCCTCCCTAGGAAAACTAAAATCAACTTTATAATATATTCACGAGGACGTAAATTATTGCACCCCTATCTTAAAAAACCTTGCCAAACAAATTCGATTAGGATTATGAAGGACAAATCTTTTAACAATGTAATAGATTATGATGAAGAAGCTCTATGAGGAACTAGTTTTAAGGAAAAGATAGAGGAATAATATCACCATGATACAAAGTACAGAAAGCATATAATCATCTTTCAATTTGGAAGTATCGCATCGTCTGAAAATTTTAAATTTCAAATTGGAAGTAATGTATCGCCGGAAAATTTTAAAACCAAGTAAACACACTTTACTCTAACACTGAAAACTTTCACCAAGTCTTTGACAAAAAGACGATTAAAGTCAGTTATTTTGTCTTCTCCGAAATCCCGATTATCGTCTCACTACCCAATTATCGTCTCACTACCCTATTATATAAATCTGGATAGCAGATAAGTGCATCTTACTGTTTGTTGTAATTATGTATTACCACTGAATATACCAATAGTCAATTATAAGTCAATTATCAAGGGAGAAACATCATGCGCTACTATAACTTTTCTAGTCTTTCAGTGATAATCTATAATGATCTTTTTGGTTACCCCACATATATACTATAGTTAAAGCCTTTCACCCACATCCTCTAAACATTTTGCTTTCCTCTTTCGAAACCGATCGTATTTCAACTCTAATCAATTACTAACCCTCAACAAAACATACGTCCTCACAATAGAACACTACTCCCGCTTCTAGTACTTTGGTTTGGAGCAAAGTGTATAAATATGAAGAGCCCCAATAACTTCGTCCTTGATGTAATATAAAGTGAAAACAATTTTTGGTCTAATGTAAATAATGGTGAGTTTAATAATATTCTCAATTTAATTACAATAAATGAGAATTGAGCAACCTAGTCTATAACTTGAATACCAATCTACCTGTCAGATTGCAGCATTGCACCACTACAGCATGCACTGACATGACTGCCTGATTTACACTCTAGCAACAGTGAAATACCTCTCTGTTCGGATACACATTCATACACACATACAACTCACTATCGAGTATATTCACCTTTACAGCTCTCTTTCTCCTTTCTCGTAAGGTGTAGTATCTCTCTGTTAGGAGTCTTCAGTATAGACAAACACCAGTATGGCTTTAGTTTCCAGGGCATCTAAAGCACTTCAACAAAGAATTCAAGCGCTTGGGCAACCGGAAAATTCAAACCTAGGGTCAGTATAGGATCTAACTCCTAACAGTTCCTATACCTGTATCAGCTTTCCAAATCTTCCTCTCACATTCTTTGCACTCAAAAGCTATAATAAGCGAGCAAATATAATGCTAACTAAATCTACATGCCCTTAGCTTACTTCAGACCACGTGAGTGGATGAACCTGGAATAAAGTTGCATAGACAAATAACCAGTTGAAAGTAGCTGGATACAAATTCAATTGCGAGGTACCTATGCAGCAGAAACGTGTGTTGGGCACATTTAAATAAAAAAAATGCTGAATAATTGACAGTCAAGAAAAAAAAATGTAGTTTCATTAATCGCCGTATTCATTGTAACTGTCTTGGATATACATTCAGTAGAATATACTTCAGCAACGCGGACCCAGAGTTACTCATCCGATGAAATAGAGTGAGATTGGTTACTCCAATTAGTCGTAGGTGCACCTTATAACTCGATGCGGTTTGTTACGAAAGTTGGATGCTTTAGCTCTATTTCTTATATATATATATATATATATATATCACCGTGATCACCGTGACCGACCAGGCCATCAGATGTTGTTACACATCGCTGGTCACAATGCGCTTCGCATTGTTTTAGCCTTCAGATGACCCCCCCCCCCCGCTGGCCAACAGAAGAAAGAGTGAGAGGAAGTTGTGGCGAAAGAGTACAGCAGGGATCGCCACCACCCCCTGCCGGAGCCTCGTGGAGCTTTAGGTGTTTTCGCTCAATAAACACTCACAACGCCCGGTCTGGGAATCGAAACCGCGATCCTACGACCGCGAGTTCGCTGCCCTAACCACTAGGCCATTGCGCCTCCACACACACACACACCACACACACACACACACATATATATTATATATATATATATATATATATATATATATATATATATTAATAATAAATATTAGGGAATAAATCCAAACTTACAGGGAAAAATCAGATTTAGGATTGAATCCAATTTTATAGTAAAATATTATATTATATTAAATTTTAAAACTCGCCAAGAAAATTTTGAAACCACCTGATGAATGTCTGCTACTCAAAAATTTGATGACAGAAGACAGGAAACGATCGTAGTGGATATTAATTATATTTTTTAATAATTGTTACATATCTAAATAATATAAATTAATTTATGTATTGGCTTAAGTCTTTCATTGTTTGATTTGCGTAATTTAATATAATATATATATATATATATATATACATATATATATATATATATACACACATGTGTATGTGTGTGTGACTGGGCGCGCGCGTATATATATACACGACGGGCTTCTTTCAGTTTCTACCTACCAAATCCACTCTCAAGGCTTTTCTCGACCCGAGGCCGTAACACACACTTGACCAAGATGCCACGCAGTGGGACTGAACCTGGACCATGTGGTTGGTAAGCAAGCTTCTTACCACACAGCCATGTCTGCACACACGCGCGCGCGCGCACACACACCACGTATACTCCCTCTCTTTACTCTTTTACTTGTTTCAGTCATTTGACGGTGGCCATGCTGGAGCACCGCCTTTAATCGAGCAACTCGACCCCGGGACTTATTCGTTTGTAAGCTTAGTACTTATTCTATCGGTCTCTTTTGCCGAACCGCTAAGTAACGGGGATATAAACACACCAGCATCGGTTGTCAAGCAATGCTAGGGGGAAAAACACAGACACACAAACACATACACGCATATATATATATACATATATACGACGGGCTTCTTTTCAGTTTCCGTCTACCAAATCCACTCACAAGGCTTCGGTCGGCCCGAGGCTATAGTAGAAGACACTTGCCCAAGGTGCCACGCAGTGGGACTGAACCCGGAACCATGTGGCTGGTAAGCAAGCTACTTACCACACAGCTACTATGTGTGGATATATGCATGCGTATATATATATATATATGCGTGTATATATATATATATGTAGATTGATAGATATATACATATATACTTACTTTTACTTTTACTTGTTTCAGCAAATCGACCCCAGGACTTATTCTTTGGAAGCCTAGTACTTATTGTATCGGTCTCTTTTGCTGAACCGCTAAGTTACGGGAACGTAAACACACCACCATCGGTTTTCAAGCGATGTTGGGGGACAAACACAGACACACATATACACACACATACATATATACATATACACATATACGACGGGCTTCTTTAGTTTCCGTCTACCAAATCCACTCACAAGGCCCGAGGCAATAGTAGAAGACACTTGCCCAAGGTGCCACGCAATGGGACTGAACCGGAACCATGTGGTTGGTAAGCAAGCTACTTACCACACAGCCACTCCTGCGCCTATATATATATATATATATATATATACATACATAAACATATATCCATACATGTATATATGCATGTGTATGTGTATATATATATTAATATATATATCTATATATATATATTATATATATATATATATATTAATATATATATAGTATACAAACATATATGTGTCCCTCCTATCGTGAGGCATTTATGTATAGTCATGCCCTAATATAAATAAAAATGTATATACACACACACACACTATATATATATATAGATATATATATATATATATATATACAGACATACATTACCTATACTTCGTGTACAAACATATATATATATGTATATATATAGATATATATATATATATATATATATGTAGGTATATATATATATATATATATATATATATATATATATATATGTATATATATAGATATATATATATAGATATATATATATATAGATATATATATATATGTATATATATGTATATATATATACAAACAAATATATATACATGTATATACACAAGTGTGAGTGTGTGCATACGTGTGCGTATGTGTGGGGGGTGCTGGGTGCGTCTGTGCATGTATTCCATGTAGCCAACGAACAGTACCAACTAAAGAACAGTATTAATTAAATGTTGCATTTAACAAGAAAGTCCTTTGTCTTTTAATAAGTTTAAATAATCCTGGCTAGACTTTTGGAATGAATCACTCTCAGATTAACAGAATTTCTCAACTATATATATAGATAGGAGCTGTTTTGAGTTCAGAAAATAGTCACTGAAACCGAGTGACGAGTTAAATCGTAAAAACAAACAATAAATTTTTTAACAATCCATTTATATATATATATATATACATATATATACTTAAAACACCACAACATATAAATAAGCAGTGATTTGTCTTTACGTTGTCTTCTAGCCACAAGAAGAGTTCCTTGTGTGTCTTTAATCAACCAATCAATCCAACCTTGTTACGATGCCTTCCTACACTCTGTACTATTTCAACGGTCGTGGCAGAGCCGAGATCTGTCGATTTCTTTTCACTATAGCTGATATTCAATATAGCGACAAGAGGATCGAATATTCAGAATGGACCCAAATGAAATGCAGTCAGTAATTTTTTAATATATTTTTTGCTCATGTTTTCTTTCTTCTTGCTTTATATTGTCTTCAGCTTTTTATTAAAAAAAAATTCAAGAGAGAATTTACCATGGAGTACTGCAGGTTCATTTTTGATATTTTAGGAAGGAGTTCATTAAAAATATCTAGCCTGAGATACAATATGCCTGAAAATAGCCGAAATGGTCATGGATGCAACGCTTTTGACCAAAGCTTACGCGGTGTGGGTGCTCTTAACAGAACTACCATAATTTCTTATTTCTTTATGGCCCACAAGGGGCTAAACATAGAGGGGACAAACAATGACAGACAAACGGATTAAGTCGATTACATCAATCCCAGTGCGTAACTGGTACTTAATTTATCGACCTCGAAAGGATGAAAGGCAAAGTCGACCTCGGCGGAATTTGAACTCAGAACATAACGGCAGACGAATTACTGCTAAGCATTTCGCCCGGCGTGCTAACGTTTCTGCCAGCTCACCGCCTTAGAACTACCATAGTTTCTAGGAATGTTTATATTTTGTCAGATGCTTTGCTTCTTCATATGCAAATAATGCCAAGAATATATACAGACAGATTGGTTAATTTATATCGGTTTATGCTTTTGAGGAAACCGTGTCCTACCAGTTAGAAACACAAGGAGGATCTCTTGATAAGGAATCGGTATTTCGTTATAAATTGTTCTTGATCTTTTATTCTATGCTTTTACTTGTGACCCATACATAAATTGTGGGTACTTAGTATTGTTTAGTAGGATATTTGATAAGCAGTTTAAATTGAAGCCGACATTTCTTTTCTGGCCCATGTCTAGTTCATTGTAGCTGAAGTGGTGCATATCTATGATATCTGGCCTGGATTTGTAAACAGCTTTACGCGGATCTGAGTATTTATCTTTAATAAGTAAATTTTTAAATATTTATTACTCACTAAGTAGCCGAGTTGGCAGCGTCGTTACCACGCCGCGCAAAATGCTTAGCAGCATTTCGTCCGTCTTTATGTTCTGAGTTTAAATTCCGCCAAGGTCGACGTTGCCTTTCATCATTCGGGTTCGTTAAAATAAGTACTCATAGAGCACTGGGGTGGATGTAATCTCCTCTCCAGAAATTGTTGGCCTTATGCCATAATTTGAAAACAAAATTTTATACACCCACTATCTCATTAATTAAATGCACAGTTAACTATATATCTCATAAAAGACTGTTTTATCATAAAGTCGCCAAGCATTAGTAAACATTATTTAAAAATAGTGACGACAATAAGAAATAAAATTGGGTGTAGGCGTGGCTGTATGGTAAGAAGTTTGCTTCCCAATCACATGCCTCCTGGTTTTGTCCCGCTGTGTGGCATCTTCGGCAAGTGTCTTCTACTATAGCCTCGGGCCGACCAAAATCTTGTGAGGAGATTTGGTAGATGGAAAGTGAAAGAAGCCCGTCGTATATATATATATATATATATATATATATATATATATATATATATATAGTAGTAGCAACAGAAAAGAGGAATTTCGATTATCCCCACGTGGTGAGTTGTAATGTATATAAGAAATTAAAAAAGGAAAATCCGCACACTTACATAGTTTTAATATAATTTTTAATAGATCGACCGGTTTCGCTATCGCTATTCATGATATTACGTTTTACTTATTTGAATATGTATTTTTTCTTGAGAGGAAATTTTGTCCGTGTTGTTTGTGGTGAAATTCACGAGTGAATGACTTCACAAGTAGATAAATAAAAGGGGGCTAATTGGTTATCGTTATTATTGTTGGTAAGGGAGATAACTGTTCAGCTTTCGGTAATGGGAGGGGAATATATATGTACAAAGACAAGTTTCGAAAACTTTGTTTAGTGATATATATATGTGTGTGTGTGTGTGTGTGTGTGTGTGTGTGTGAGTGTCTATGATTGTACCTCCACCATCGCTTGACAACCGATGTTGGTGTGTTTACGTCCCGTAACTTAACGGTTCGGCAAAAAACCCAATACACCGAAGTACTAGGATTACAAAGAATAAGTCCCGGGGGCGATTTCATCGGCTAAAACCCACTCTTAAAGGCGGTGCTCCAGCATGGCTGCAGTCAAATGTCTGAAACAAGCCAAAGAATAAAAGTAATTCTATTGTGAATAGCAAAAGTATCAAGGAAAAAATATAGACGCATAAGATCAGGGATTCTCATCGTGGGCGGTACCCCCAACCCAAGGTGGTGCAGGGGCATTTTAGGGGCATTAAATTTTTGGGAGTGAAGAGGACGTGGTGAGGTAACATAATTAACATACTAAATTTTTATCTTAAGTAGTAACAATATTATACGTGATAAAACTAGTAATGGTTATTAAAAGAAAATGAGATCTCGCCAAGCTCAGGAAAGTCATTAACTCTTACTATATAGAAGGTGACACTGCCTTGTGGAAAACACAATTGTTGTGTATATTAATACAGCAACGTTTGGTCTGTTATGGGAGAGGATGTTGTACAATATTACCACATAAGAATCAGAATTTATTGTTAATGCATGTCCATTAACAATTTCTGTTTCTGGCACTGTTTCACTAGTCAAGTCATTTCCTGACTAATTGTTCCTTTTAATAACAGTGGCCAATACAATTAAACATTATTGTTATTACGGAGATGTACTTGAATAGCAAGTGATTTGATCTGAGATCGTGTGCTGAAACGAAAACATTTGCAGCGTGGAAGATGTTTGTAAGCCATTTAAGAAACACACAAAAGCCGTTCGATTCACTTCAACATTTAAGTTAAATTTGTCAAAAAAATTTTTTTTTCGTCGCTTTAAGACCGCGACCTGTTCACTGACAAAAATCCATGCAGCATGGATTTTTGTCAGTGAACAGGTCGCGGTCTTAAAGCGACGAAAATATTTTGACAAATTAAACTTAAATGTTGAAGTGAATCGAACGGCTTTTGTGTGTTTCTTAAATGGCTTACAAACACCTTCCACGCTGCAATTGTTTTTGATTATTGTTATTGTGTTCCTAAAAGGTGGCAAGCTGACAGAATCGTTAGCAAACCGGGCAAAATGCATAATTGCATTTCGTCTGTTTTTACGTTCTGAGTTCGGATTTTGCCGAGGTCGATTTTGCCTCTCTCGTCCTTTCATGGTTGATCAAATAAGTACCAGTCAAGTACTGGGGTCGATGTAACTGGCTAGTATTCTGCTCCAAAATTTTGGGCCTTGTGTCTATAATAGAAAGAAATATCATTGCGTTTCTTAAAGGCCGCGAGCTGGCAGAAACGTAAGCACTTCGGGCAAAATGCTTAGCGGCATTTCGTATATCTTTACTTTCTGAGTTCAATTTCCGCCGAGATTGACTTTTGCTTCTACCCTCACGAAGTCGATAAAATAAGTATCAGTTGACTGGGATCGATGTAATCGACTTACATCACTTCCTGAAAATGCTATCCTTGTGCCAAACTTTGAAACAATTTTTATTGTGTTCCTAAAAGGCAACGAGCTGGCAAAAGTCGTTAGCCCCTCGTACGAAATACTTAGCATTTCTTCCGGCTCTTCACGCCCTGCGTTCAAATAGCGCCAAGGTCGGGTTTGCTTTTTATACTTTCGGGGTCGATTAAAATAAATACCAGCTGATCATTGATGTCCAGGTAATCGACATAACCTGCTCCAAAATATTGCTTATTTGTACCAAAATTTTAAACTGATATCATCGATCTGCGGGGTAAGTCTAAGACTGAATAAATAAATATCGTGAATGCACTGCTCTTAACAGGCTATCCCAGTAGAACAGTACTTTTATGAATTGTAAGTCAAGTGTCTGCAGGGATATCTAATAGTTTTTAAAGGAGCACAATACGGGGAATCACAACCACGTGGTTTTGTGTTTATTTCCACTGTGTGGCATCTTCTACTAGCCTCCAACTGACCAATGCTTTGTAAGTAAGTTTGGTCGACAGAAACTATGCTGAAGCCCGTATATATGTCTCTATGTGTCTGTGCATGTTTGTGTTTGTCTCTCATTGCTTGAGAACTAGCGCTCGTTTGTTTACATCTCCGGAACTTAACGATTCGACAAAATAGAAATGGAATCGATAGAATATGTACCAGGCTCAAACAAATGCTGAGGTCGATTTCATTGATTAAACCCTTCGCGGCGGTTCTCCAACATGACTGCAATTCTTGTTGGCCTCGTTAGGTTAGCTACTACCGAGATGATTTTTCGCTTTCCTCGTATATATTGTTTTTAACACTGCACGTACAGAAGAGATTTTATCTCGGACGACAACTGCAGCAACTTGTCTGTCAACAGTGTATAAACATTAAATATGATACATAGATGACTATTTTAATTTAATACTTCTTCAGTTGCAGTACCAGCGAATATATTGTTTACTGTCTCTTATACCAGAGGCGACAAATCTCGTCTAGGAATGTGGTTGGCTGCGAGTACACGATGTTGATAAGACTCATAAAGGCCGAAATACATGTGGCGTTCTTGTTAGCCGCTGCCGAGGCGATTTTTCGTCTCCTTCTAATATGTAATGAGATTTTAACACAGTACACCCATAAGATATTTTATCTGGGATGAAAACCACAGTAACTTGCCTGTCAAAAGTGTGTATACATTGAATATGATACATAGATGGATAGTTTATCATCATCATCATCATCAGCAGCAGCAGCAGCCGTAGCATCATCATCATCGTCATCACCAGGCTAGTACATGTAAATTTAATTATCAGGAACGTTATCTTGATGTATGGTGACAACAAGTCTCCTCAAATCTCAAGTATCCTTCTTAGAGATTCTTGCAGAATATAAGATGACACTTTTCTGCAGTTCGACAATGCGAGTCTCAATTCCAATATCTTTCAGTCTCTTACGTAGCAGTTCAGGTGTTGTGCCAAGTGCATGCCACAAGACTAGTTGTTGTCTTAGTCTTCCACAGTCTCTTCAGCTCTCTGGTTAGATCCTTTCAGATATGCCCACAAAAAAAAGTCTGGGCTAGCCAAGTTTGGAGAACGTGAAGGCCTGTTGACATTGCCGTAGCGGGAGATTATTCTCTCTCCAAAGCACTGCCGTAGCAATTATATAGTTTCTCTTGCGGTATGAGCAGTTGCCCCATCTTGCTGGAACCATGTGTGAGGCCTACTTTGAATGGTCGGGCGCAAAAAGGTCTCACTCATGGCTACCTGAAAGAGAGGGTTTACGTCAACAAACAGGAGACCTTGGTGCAGCTGAAGGAGAACATCAATTGAGTAATCAGAGAAGTGGGGTCTGAAACTCTTGAGGGTGTTATGGTGCAAATTTTGGAAAGAGCCCGTGTTTGCGAAGTCGAAAATGGCTACCATTTAAGTGATGTAATTTTTCATATGTGATATAGTGGTGTTGCAAAATTTGACATGTGCATATTAATTTCTATTATGTCCTTTATATTGTTTCAAAATTTCATGCATTATTTGTAAAGTTAAGGAAGTTATTAAAGATTGAAACCCATCAGTGACTTTTTGGACACCCTGTATAACAAACATCACGAATTAAGGCTACTGATTTAATTAATAGCAATAGCAAAAAAAAAAAAACAACTTAAAATAAACTAAACAAACAATTCAATGCTTAAGTTTCTTTACGAGGTTTTGAATTTTCATTTGCTCACCTTTATCTGAAATTGATATTTTAACACTCTTTGTCATTGAATCTTGCAAGTCATCGTTGCTGAGTAACTCGTAAGATAAAGGTGTTTTAACAAAGGTTGATATAAAAAGGAAAAAGAGAGAGAGAAGAAAGAAAGAGAGAAAGACAGAGACAGACAGAGAGAGACAGACAGACAGACAGAGAGAGACAGACAGACAGACAGAGAGGCGGATAAATACAGAGACAAAAAAGAAAATTTCGATACATTTGTTGTTGCTGTTTCCTTTGTATTTTTCTAGAACATATCATAAATACATTAACGAATCAACCATTATATGGCTTTGTCACACATTTTGTCATTCAGATGGGGCGAGAAAAGGAAAGGCTTTGTTTCCTTTGTATTTTACATATACATACATACATACATACAACATACATACATACATACATACATACATGTGTGTGTGTGTGTGTGGTGTGTGTGTGTGTGCGTTTGTGTGTGTGTTAACATGGCTATCAATGGTTTCAGGTAAAGAGAGGTCTCTTCACATGAAACCATTGCGAGCATTGTTAACCTACAAATAAAGAACATTTATCCACCAACATGATGTTGAACACCCATTCTCACTTTTCGATATTAGCGCACGTACATGTCGATGCAAAGGCAAACATACTTGTATGTTCGCATCAATGTATGTATATTTGTGCATGCTTATACATATACATACAAATATATATATATATATATATATATATAATGGTTGTATACTGTCAATCTAACACCTCCTGACAGCTTCGACACATTTTATCCTGTGTCCTGACACAGGATAAAATGTGTCGAAGCTGTCAGGAGGCGTTCGATGCCTCCTAGGGCTATATAACGGTGGTGTACCCCCTACTGTCACGTTCTTGTTAGATTGACAGTATACAGCCATTATATCGCTCCACCACCGTACACCTCTCTACGAGAGATTTAGAAACTCAATATTTCTTATATATATATATATATATATATATATCATATCCTTATAAAAAGCAAAGTTTGCTTGTTTGCACGTTGATCGCTGAAAACACTAAATAAAATTGATAATATTTATCGTATCATTTAAATTGATTTGACCATTCCGCAGATAACTGTGCACTTATTTTCCGCAGTCGGATTGGTGGTGTATTGGCTCCTATTTCTAGCAATCCACGTACTGTTTATTTCACCGTAGTACTTTTTACATAGTGAAAAAATACTCCACCTCACCTCAACTTCCAACTTTCTCTAACTTTTTACATTACATTTTTACATTGATGTGGACCCTCATGAGCCATATGGATACCGGTTGAGAACCACTGCCCTGCAGTGTTTCAGAGTACGATACAAACTCTCTCATCATAAACTATACTACGTTAATTTTAATCCAGTGAAGTGGTCAAGAAGCTCTCTCTCTGCATCCATGTATTCCTTTGAAGTCGCTGCAGGGCATCTGCCTTTTCTCTGTCTATACGTCCCTCCCTATGTCTCAATCTCTCTCACGATCTCCCTCCCCCCCCCTCTCTCTCTCTCTCTCTGGATGTATATGTGTGTGTGTCTCTGTCCCACTACCTCTACCTCCTTTTCTCTTTAGAGAAAGAACACACGAGAGACAGACAGAGAAAGGGGGTTGACGCCAGACCTCTGCTTTCTCTCTGTCTATATGTCCCTTTCTATGTCTCTATCTGTCTCACTATCTGCCCCCTCTCTCTCTCTGTTTGTATATGTGTCTCTCACACTATCTCCACCTATCTGTCGCAAATAGAAAGGGGGTTAGGAAGAAAAAACAAGTGAGACAGCGGGAGGATAGAGGCAGACACATCTTTATATCTATCGACAAAGTTGTCGACGAGGCGATGCTGTTCATTATCCTGTTGAAGCCCTCAACAGTCTGCAACCGTCTGCTATGCCACCACACAACCTTGAATTGAAGAAGAGCACAGTCATGTTTCGCAGAAACCTGGATCGGACAAGATTGTGCAATGGTAGACGTATGGTTGTGACTGAAATAGTCTCACATTATCGAACCAAAATCCCTCACTACATGTGGTAGGGGAGACATTGTATCTCTCTATATATAAACGGCAAAATGTCTGTGTGTGTATCCTTTCTACAAATCCACAATTTTTCAGTTAGAGGGCTCGCACTTTCTATGGTCATTCAAAACCGTCCAAGGGTGGTCGTGCACATCTTTACATTTCCCCAGTCACCCCGCAAAGCCATTAAAAAAATCAATAGAAGTGACTTTTTTGTGAATTTTCTATCCAAAACCCAATCAAAATGTCCGAAACTTGATACGCCAATTGAATGCCAGCTAGCTGTACGTGATTGG
>NC_043001.1:49489806-49504806 GCF_006345805.1 Octopus sinensis | reverse complement strand
ATACTTTATTTTAAGCAGCAGAAAATTCAACAAAATCTGTTACTCTGAGCTTCTCGTTGCCGTTCATCAGACAGTTTTTGCTATGTTACGATTATATTATACTTTAGTTTGATTCTAGCAAAAACTGTCTGATGAACGGCAACGAGAAACTCAGAGTAACAGATTTTGTTGAATTTTCTGCTGCTTAAAATAAAGCATATTACTCTACCACTGGTATTTGAGTACTCTTTTTTCCACCTTGTTTCACATTTATGTGTTTACTCCGGTATATATATATATATATATATATATATATATATATATAGAAAAGGAATAGAAAAAGTATTTTACGTTTCGAGCTTACGCTCTTCTACAGAAAGGTACACAGAAAAAACAAGGAGAGAAAAAAAAATATATATATATTTATGCATACATGCATGAATGTATGTCGTTATTCAGTTTTATTTGAAGCTTTCTTGCCAATAGAGAAAGAGACGGTTTCTAACCTAGATTCAAGTTTCCTTCATTGGAATTTCAACAACATCAACGTAGTGATGGGCATTACGACAAAAGCCAATGTGTGACTTATGAATAGATCTCAATAGCGCACACGCCGAGCCGAAGGTTGGGTGGCCCGCTACTATATATATATACTAGCATTATGACCCGTCGTTACCGAGTCATAGTGCTAGTGCATGTATATATGTGTATATATATGTGTACATATTACATGTATATCTATATATATACATCTACACATAAAATACAAAATACAAAGTTATATCTTGATATCGCTAGTGATAACAATACTCAAAATATATAACAGACTGGAATTGTAAGCCCGTCTCTTGCAATTTCGATCAATTGTATCTTGTCCTCCCTCTTGTATAGAAGTGTGGCTACAATCCAGCCTACCTCTACTTCTGGTGGGGGGAGAGGACATTTTTAATTTTTTATCCCGGACGACCTACGTCCCAGATATAAAGGTAAAAATAAAATATTTCCACTTTGCAAGCTCGAGTCGAGTACTCCCTTGCTCGCTCCGTTGACTCGAACCTTGCTTCTATTGTGGCGAATTTACCGCCTCTGGTTAGATATCTTTCATAGTCGCACCAAGGCACTTTTCAAAGGTGCTTTCCTCCAGGTGTTCAAATCTTTTTTCTCTACATTGTATACTTTATAGACAATAGTCTTTTCTTTAATTTAATTTTTTATTATCCATCTGGACTATTCCATTTCTGCACACTAATTTTATTTTTAATTTATTCCCATTCATGTGAAACCACTTATTCAAGTTCAAGTCATTGATGCAATTTTATACCAATGGCTATTTTTACTATTGTTATGTTACGATTATATTATACATTAGTTTGATTTTAATTATTACTTACTACAATTGTTATTATTATCTCTAAATTTTATTGTTAAAGTGAAATATCTGACATAAAATAGAGAAATGTTTTTCATCTAATACTGAAATAGTGGAGAAGATATAATATTGCTATGGGCTTGCCCTAGGCAAGAAGCTGAACATTTTTTTTAGCCCATGAAACTACATGGACCCTAAGTAAAGCATGCGTAAAAATTTGAATGAAATTGGTTGTGTAGTTCTCAAGTTTTATGGAATCGTAGTGGAGAAGATATGATATTGCTGTGGGCTCGCCCTAGGCAAAAAGTAAAAATGTTTTTGCCGATGACACCTCCCGGACCCTAAGTAAGGCATGTGTAAAATTTGAATGAAATTGGTTGTGTAGTTCTCAAGTTTTAGGGAAACACACAGACAGACACACATTCTCAGTTTTATATATAGAGAGAGATATATGAGCGAATAACCAATACGCCGCACACACTGGACAGTCTAAGATAAGCCGATGCATCCAGACATTGTCTGCACTAATCAGGTCTTTACAGCAGAGGTCCTCTGCCAATTTTTATCTACGGACTCCCTTTGATTGCTATTTTATTGTGGTGGAGCCCTGTAGCCATTTGATGTTTAAAAATATAACTAGTCAACAGTGTCTTGCAAGCATTACGTGACTGAAATTGCATAGTCACGTTTATTGAGAGACAGTAATACAAGACAGTGTATGTAGGTTAAGGGAAAAATTGGTTTGTCATGGGTTAAAGTCAAGCGTCACAGGCAGAAACAAAGAAGAAAAACACTGTGGCATAAAGGAATAAATAAATTCAAATATTGAAACCATTTTCAACTGAACAACAATACACTGAGTCTCACACACCCACGCACACACACACACTCACACACTCACACACACACACACATGCACACACACACACACACACACGCATACGCATATAGATATACACATGTATGTGTGTATGTGTGTGTGTGTCTGTGTATACAGACATAGACACTCACCCATATATACACAAATATATTCGTGGAAAGTCATGCATATACAGGAATGTGTAATCTAAACATACATATATTTTAAATATACCTACATACATATTTGTATGTGTGTGTGCGCACGTGCGCGTGTATGAGTATATATACATGTATATATATATTATATATATATATATATATATATATATATATATATATATATATATATGTATGTATGTATGCTTGTCCATGTGTGTGTGTGTATATGTATACACTCAGAGGGTTTCCGTAAGTTACCTTTAGAGTTTGGCGCAATTATTGCTGAAGCTGTAAACTAATTCATGAATAGACTGCCTATAATATAAATAATATATATATATATATTATATATAATATATATATATATATAATATATATATATATATATATGTATATATATATATATGTATGTATGTTTGTATGTATGTGATATGCATACATGCGTGTGTGTGGGAGAGAGTGTATGTGTGTGTCTGTGTCAGTGCGCGTGCCTGGTGTCGATGTATTCGTGTAAAGTAATGTTTAAGAGTTTCAAGCGCTTTCGGACGTATCACGACCTATCGCTGTTGAAATATTCCGGAGGCAAAATTCTCGACTTACGCCTGTGTGAAAGCACATATTACTTCTGGGATTATGAGTGACGTTACTGTACCGTAGGATGTATGCGTTCAGTTTCATCTACTACTGAAACCAACTTAGTCGCTCACATCAGGGAAGAATAGAATTTATTTGCATAAGCACTGCCAACAGAATATGGAACCAATGCGTAACCTAATGGGTGCTGAGACACGTAAATAACACTAGTCGTCCTACTGAAAATCTCTAGTTTTCTCGGCCCCTCGTGCGACTTATCCAAGACGTCAGGTACAAAACATTGACGCTTGTCGTCTAGTATATATGGCTCTTAATTTAATACAAATCTGGTGTATGTCAGAACGCAAACTTTCTGGAATCGCAAACACACGGTGGACCTTTCGTTGCGGTATCACACATATGTGTATATGTGGCCTAGTGTGTAGATGTTCGGCTCACGATCACAGAGCCATGTGTTTATTCCCTGATCCGGGTATCATGTTGTACCCTTGAGCAAGGTACTTCAACTCACATTATTTCTGTTTGTTGAAAACGAGTACCATCCCAATCCCGGAGCATCTCTGCCTGTCTGTGTGTTTTTCTCTCTGCGACAATGAAACACTACTATTTTTATTGTTCTCTCGCTCGGGATCGTATGAAAGGTGTAGCGTTGTAGTACAGACGGGAGTTTCGTGTTTCTACAGCCATCCACGCGGTTGTCTCTTCAATTGCTAATGCTCTTTAAGAAGACTCGTCAGTGTGTATGAAATGGTGTCTTGGTCTTCTTTAAAATCCAAGAACAATAAGGAATGTATCTTCTCCTGAGCCTCGCCATATACACTTCGCTCATTTCTGCTTCACCAAAGCTGTTTTTTTATTTGTAAATATTGACCTACAAATATCGTAGCCGAATATCAAACCTCACCTCAGTCTTACCAGTCTAGGATTCTTGTGACGGTTATTTGATATCCTGCCTTGAATAACTTTTATATCAATAAACTAACAGACCACTCCTAATTCTTTAATGGTGGATTATGCTAAGTCAATGTACGAAAGTCACCATCGGTTACGGTTGTTTATGTATCAATACCAGGGACAATACTCTGCAGAACCTGGACAAGGTAGCGTTTTTCATGGAAAGGTGATAGGTGGATCAGGAATTTCGAGTGATGGGGTTATTCCATCAACATAGTACTTGACTGCTACTTTATTTTTCCCAAAATCCGGAGTGATGAAAGGTAAAGTTTACCTTATCGGGATTTGGACTCAGAAGACAGAGTCGTAATTAAAAGCCACCCCGCTGGCTAAGCGAGCAGGCCAATATATATAATATATATATATATATATATATTATATATATATATATATATATATCTGAGTGTGTGTGTGTGTGTGTGTGTGCGTGCGTGTGTGTGTGTGTGTGTGTGTGTGTGTGTATAAACACACTCACTCGTACATATTTGCATACTTCCACGCAGCTTACGTACGAAAATGCCTACCTACATACATACATTTATACATAAGTACGTACGTGCGTTCGTACGTATGAACATACATGCATAAATACATACATGCATAAATACATACATACATACATACATACATACATACATACATACATACATACATGCATACATACATACATACTGGTTATATGTCCTTTCATGTATCTTTTCAGAAATGCCTGGTTCTATGCTACCGGTTCTAGAATTAGATCCGAAGACCTTTATTCCTCAGAGTATGGCCATCTCTCGCTATTTGGCAAGAGAATTTGGTGAGTGGAAGTGTTTATTTTCTAGTTTCTTATATTTCTTATTACTTTTATCTTTACTACAACGGTGTAATCTGCTTATTAATTAATTAATTATAATTAAGCAATTTTGACTAAAAGCAATTATTAAAGTTTCCAATGTTTAGAAAACTCCTAAAAATTCCAGTTTTAATATATTTTTATGAAAATTAATTATTTGTATATATAAATTTTTTATACACGTAGAACCAATGACATGCTGTCCCACTTCTTTGCAACACATACGGAGAGGACTTAAACATCTACACCCCTTCTTCCCTTCCTCAGCTTCATAGATGTAACCGTATGCCCTGTTCCATTTCTGAGTAGAACACAGCTCAGTATTCTTAGCACAGCTATGATAATCCCTGTTAACTATGCTTCATGAGGAAGGCACGCTTCAGTAATTTATTCCAGCTTTACTCTCTAAGCTCTGGTTCACAAATGATCTTAAGACTTAACACTATGAATAATAATTTCGAACAATGCCTACCAGATAGCTTGAGCAGTACTTAATTGCATTGAATCGCAGTAGTATATATAAGCAAATTAAACAGCGTGATTCGAACTCCGAATGTAAAAAAAAAAAAAGCAGTGACTAAATATTGCAGTCATTTTTATCTGACGCTTTAGCGGTTCTGCCAACCCACTACCATAGCACTGCGACATCATAAATATGTATATATATATATCGTTAATTTAAAATAAAATAACGCACTTATCATGTAGTCAGCATGGAAAAAATAACCTTCAAAGGTAATAATGGTTTCTTTCTTTCTTTCCCTGATGAGAAGATTACATTGTTTTATACCATTTTATTCCTTTGGAATAATAACAATGTTGTCATCGAAACATATGTCGGAAGTAAAAGAATTTGAATAACACCTGCGTTTAATTCCAAATATATATATATATATATATATATATATATATATATATATATATATATATATATATATATATATTACTATTACTATTGTGTCTTTCTGCAGGGTTCCATGGTCAGAACAATCTAGAAATGTTGAGAGTTGATGCCATCTGTGATTGTTTTCAAGACATCTGTAATGAATACATGTTGATGTACCACGAGAAGGATCCAGCAAAGAAGGTCAAACTCAATCGGATTTTCTCTCACTCTTTATATCTCATTGCTATCCCAATTCTCTCTCTCTCTCTCACTCACTCCCTCTCTACAGTCACTTATTGGAATGTAGTGGTGGTGATCACGGTAGCGGCGATGGCGTTGATGATGACAGTGTTAGTAATGGTGATGGTGATTATAGTAATAGCAGTGGTGGGGGTAAAAATAGTGCTTGTAATGGTTGTGTTAGTAATTAATAGAGGTATTGGTGACAATGATACTAGAAATGATGGTAGTAATGGCATTAGTGATGGTGGTGGTGGTGAAGCTGGTGATGGTGTGAGGACGTTAGTACTGGTGATGGTGGTGGTGGTGATGATGGTAGTGGTAGTTATTGTCGCCATCGTTGAAGTGGTGTAGTTTTTGTGGTTACATGGTTGTGAATTTGCTAGCAGTAGTGTGAATGGTAGTGAAATACTGATCTGGCCAATCTGCTCTTTTTAATTTAGACATTATCTATGCAGCTCATTATATTAAATCCATGATAAACACTAGTATCTGTCCACCTAGATGTAAATAAGTACAACGGTGTAGTCTTATAGTTCACTTGGTGGAGGCGCAATGGCCCAGTGGTTAGGGCAGCGGACTCGCGGTCATAGGATCGCGGTTTCGATTCCCAGGCCGGGCGTTGTGAGTGTTTATTGAGCGAAAACACCTAAAAGCTCCACGAGGCTCCGGTAGGGGATGGTGGTAATCCCTGCTGTACTCTTTCACCACAACTTTCTCTCACTCTTACTTCCTGTTTCTGTTGTACCTGTATTTCAAGGGGCCGGCCTTGTCACTCTCTGTGTCACGCTGAATATCCCCGAGAACTGCGTTAAGGGTGCACGTGTCTGTGGAGTGCTCAGCCACTTACACGTTAATTTCACGAGCAGGCTGTTCCGTTGATTCGGATCAACCGGAACCCTCATCGTCGTAAACGACGGAGTGCTTCAAAGATAGTTCACTTGGATGTTCGTAGGTCGGAGCGACGAAGACCGTCGAGATGTCCTAGCGCGGGAGTTGGGGTTGAAATTTGTAGGTGCGTTGATGATTAAGAAGGGCAAATCGCACCCGAGAAATTGTTTAGCAGTGTGAACAGGGAATAGTGATTGTGGTAGTCGGGGACTTGATGGCGCTGAAGGTACCCAACGGGTATGTAACTCTTGGTGAATGAGGGCTGGCCTGCGTATACTTATGAAGACTAAATCATGTTTTACTTCGAAAGAAAGAAAGAAAGAAAGAAAGAACCATTATGACTGTGAAGTTTCGACCATCTCAGTCAAACCAAATTATTGATAAGTAGTTGAGAAATAACGTGTAAACCTTGTGTTTGCAGGAGGAACTACGCCGCAGATATGAACTTATGTGTGACCGCATCTTGCCTTATTTGGAAAAAACTCTTACGAGTAACAACAGTGGCAATAAATGGTTTGTAGGAGATAAGGTAAGATTAATATTGATATTTTTTCAGTGTTCTTGTTTTAATTGCATGGTTTCACTATATAACCTTACTTGATTTAACCCGGGAGCAGCTTCGTGTTCCTTAGGTACATGAAGTGTCTTCCTTCTGTTATATTAAAAGAATTCTAAACAATATATGCGTAATGTCTAGTAATAAATTTCTTTACTACCCGCAAGGGGCTAAACATAGAGAGGACAAACAAGGACAGACAAACGGATTAAGTCGATTATATCGACCCCAGTGCGTAACTGGTACTTATTTAATCGACCCCGAAAGGATGAAAGGCAAAGTCGACCTCGGCGGAATTTGAACTCAGAACGTAGCGGCAGACGAAATACTGCTAAGCATTTCGGCCGGTGTGCTAACGATTCTGCTAGTTCGCCACCTTAGTAGACGCATTAGTAAATATTAGTAATACTAATAGTAGGCGCAGATGCGGTTGTATGGTAAGAAGCTTGCTTCCCAACCACATGTTTCCGGGTTCAGTCCCACTGCGTGGAACCTTGGGCAAGTTTCTTCTACTATAGCCTTGGATCGTTTAAAGCCTTGTGAGTGGATTCGGTAGACGGAACTGAAGGAAACCCATCGTGTGTGTGTGTGTGTGTGTGTGTGTGTGTGTGTGTCCCACCACCTCTTGACAACCGGTGCTGGTGTGTTTACGACTCCAGATCGGAAAAAGAGACATATAGGATAAGTACCAGGTTTAACATAAAAAGTACTGGGATCGATTCATTCGACTGAAAATTCTTTTAGGCGGTGCTCCAGCATGGCCGCAGTCTAATGACTGAAACAAGTAAAGTATAATACTATTTTTGGTACATTGGTGTTTTATCTTTATAACATCCAATCACTCCCAAAGCAGTAACGGAGAATTTCTTTATTATTTTAGGCGCATGCGTGGTTGTGTAGTTGAGAAGCTTGCTTTTCAACCACCTGGTCTCGTGTTCGATTCCGGCGCGCAGCACTTTGGGTAAATGTCTTCTGATATAGCTCGGAGACGACCAAAATTTTGTGACTGGGTTTGTAATTGGAAACTGAAACAAGCCCGTCATATATGTGTGTGTGTGTGTGTGTGTGTGTGTGTGTGTGTGTGTCTGTGTGTGTCTGTGTCTGTGTGCGTGTTTCAGAGTGTGTTTGTCTTTGTGTTTATCTCCCACCACCGCTTGAAAACCAGTGTTGGTTTGTTTACGTCCCCTTAATATAGTGGTTCGGCAAAAGAAACCGATAGAATAAGTAACGGGCTTAAAATGAATACTGGAGGGCGATTTGTTCGACTACAGCCTTGAAGACAGTGCCCCAGTATGGTCACGGCACATTGAGTGAAATAAGTAAAAGATAAAAAGATTAAAGAGATGCATCAACGTCTAAATGACGCTATCTTTCAGGATCGTGCTTGAAAACAAAATCACGTTACTTAACCTTGATCGCCTTATCAGTATGAATTTGACATATCCAAGAGTAAGATAGCTTAGTCATCACCTGAAGTACTTTCCGCTGTATGCGTATATTATGTTATCTTAAATTAATGTGTACTCAAAAATAAGACGGCGAACTGATAGAATTGTTAGCACGTCGGGGAAAATGCCTAGCGGCGTTTCGTCTGTCTTTGTGTTCTGAGTTCAAATTCTGCTGAGGTCGACTTAGCCTTTCATCCTTTCGGGGACGATAAATTAAGCACCAGTTGAGTACTGGAGTCGTTGTGATCGACTTACCCCTTCCCCCTGAAATTGCTGGCCTCGCGCCAAAATTTGAAATCATTATTATTAAAGCGGAGAACTGGAGGAATCGTTAGTACGTCGGACATAATGCTTAGCGGCATTTCACCTGTCTTTACGTCTTTTACTTTCTGAGTTCAAATACCGTCGAGATCAACCCAGCTTTTCATCCCTTTCGAGAGTCAATAAAATAAGTACCAGTTGAGCACTGGGATCGATGTAATCGACTTGCTCCCTCCCGCCCACCCCGAAACTGCTGGCCTTGTGCCAAAATTTGAGACCAATGTTATCTAAAATAATTGTAGTTACCTAAAATAATTGTAATAATTGATAGTTATGGTTATTGTGTATTCACTGTGGGCACATAGATATTCTGTTGTACAGAAAGTAATAAGAATGAGAGAGAAACATTGCTTGTGTATATGATTTTCAAACCGACTTATATTGTATATAAATATGTATACTGTGATTTTGAACTAATTAAATTATTTTTGTATGTATTGGGTCATCCCATAAATAATGTGGTATTTTTATACTTCTTTATTTTTCAAAATCAAGACAAATAAAGTTCTTTTTTAATCTAAAATATACTCTCCTTCATTTTCTACAAAAAACTCCACCTATCTTGTAGAATTGCAAGGCCCCCTCTTCCAAAATTCACTTGTCCGTGACGAAAAACACTCCTCCAGTATTGTTCTCACCTCGTCTACAGAATTCATATTTTTTACGTCCAAATGATTTTGAAGACTGCAGAATAAATGATAATCAGATGGGGCAATGTCCGGTGAATATGGTGGATGGGACATCATTTCCCATTCAAACTGCTCAAGCCTTTGGAATGTCATCCTCGCTGTATATTGCCGAGCATTATCTTGATGGAAGAACGACTTTTGTCTTGAAATTAAAGATGATCGTTTTTTTTTTCTAGCGCTGACTTAAGCCACTCAAGCTGCTCGCAGTAGATCTCCTTTGTTATCGTTTGGTTTGGGTTTAAAAGTCCACTTAACCTTTCATATCCCACCAAACAGACCTTCTTTAGCCTGGGGTGCCGATGTTTCTCCTTGCCCTACCCACTGTCTTCGGCGCTTGACATTTTTTTAGAGAAGCCATTTCTCGTCACCAGTCACTATTTGGTCCAAAAAAGGTTCATTCGTGAGACGTGACAGCAAGGAAGAGCACACATTCACTCTCTGCGTGCGATTAGACTCGGAAAGTTTGTGAGGAACCTACTGACCCAATTTGTTGACTTTTCCGATAGCACACAGGTGTCGATGAATGGTTGAATGACCAAATCCAAGCTTCTCTGCTAGTTCCTTAACAGTTTCGATGAGATTCCCCCCCCCCCGGTTATAGGATGTCATCATTGAGCTCTACAGATCTTACAGGACGAGGCTCGTCTTCTAGGCTGTAGTTTCTGGCTCGGATTTTCTGGATCCACCGTTGACACTGGCTTACGCTTATTGTCCGATCCCCATATACTGCATTAATATTCCTCGCACTTTCCGTTGCGTTGTTGCCTTTATTGAACTCATAAAGCAAAATATGCCGAATATGCTACTTTGTCACTTCCATAATAGCTTTGAAAAAATAACTGTTAAAATCGAACTGCACCCTTCAAAACTGTTACTATGAATAAGTATAATGTAATATTACTACCTTCTTTTATAGCAACTTGATGCAGGTAGTTTATCCCGTCCCACTCCAACTTTTCGTTCATGCATTTGAAAAAACCGCATTATTTATGGAATGATCCAATACTTATTTATGGTTGTTTGTAATATATTAGTTATTTTATGGAGTAAATTAAAGATAATCTGTCTTGCATTTCATTAGATCCTTATGTGTGACCTGATGTGTTATTCGGCACTGGAGAACCCATTGCATGATAAATCCAGCTTACTGAAGGATTATCCCAAACTGCAAGCTTTGCGGAAGCGAGTGGCTGAACACCCGAAAATTGATCAATACATTAAGAGGCGGGAGAAAACCGAGTTTTAAACAGCTACACTTACAAAGACACATATTTATATGTATACATACGCATGTATGAACATACATACATACATACATACATACATACATACATACATACATACATACATACATACATACATACATACATACAAACATACATACATACATACAAACGCACGTGTATGCATATATGAGTCAAACAAATATGGTGAGAAATAAAGATATTTAAAATGAAGCAAAATAATAATAAAGTGCTAAAAAAGATTTTTTAAAATTATAATCAGATTTCTGGCTTGCTTTATATAAAACACGTTAACTAACCTTTAAAAAAGACTATTTTATTATTTTATTTTTTTCATGCTTTATTATACAGAAGGGCACTAATAGCAGAATGTTATGCTTTTCGAAATAAAGCGAAATCTCTCCTCTGCTCAGAGTTTAAATTCTGCTTTGGTCAACTTTGTTTTCCTTCGTTCCAGGAAATAATGTTAAGTAAAGATTTATCCCACCTTCATTAGTAACAGAGAGGACTAAAGTTAATATCCTGTCGACACTAAGCTGTGAAGTATAGTCACAATACATTATAGTTCACTGTACTGTGTCGAAGGTCAAGACATTTAACTATCAACTATTCAGTTTGCTCAGCAGTAGATTGGTAACATGTGGAGGCGCAATGGCCCAGTGGTTAGGGCAACGGACTCGCGGTCGGAGGATCGCAGTTTCGATTCCCAGACCGGGTGTGGTGTGTGTTTATTGAGCGAAAACACCTAAAGCTCCACGAGGCTCCGGCAGGGGGTGGTGGCGACCCCTGTTGTACTCTTTCGCCCCAACTTTCTCTCACTCTTTCTTCCTGATTCTTGAGTAACGCTGCCATGGACTGGCGTCCCGTCCAGCTGAGGGAACACATACGCCACAGAAACCGGATCCATGAGCCTGGCTAGGATTGAAAAGGGAGCATAAAAATAATAAATAATATAGGTAACATCGTGTGATATAGTTCTGTACGAAGAAGAACACTAAAGAAGGTTGCGATTTTTGATAAACACAATTTTTTTTCCTCGTATACACTCTTCTGTAAGAAGGGGTAAGCAGTGGGGAAGCGGAGATCACATCGACGCTTCCCTTCATTAAATTCCACACACAAAATGCGCTACGGAAAAAGATACTTACCCAAGATGCCCGCCACAAAGAACGAAGGCGTGCTTTCAAAACGAAAATCTTGATACCTACGATCAAGACGGATCTTAAATACTGAGTAATTTTCAGTCGGAGAAACAAAACAATGCAAAACAAACAAAAAAGAAATGAATCAATAATTTCATGTTCGATTACCAATTGTACACGGATCTTTTAAAAATATCCGTATCATCTGAAAAGTGTCGAGCTGGCAGAATCGTTAGCAGACCGGGCAAAATGCTTAGCGACATTTCATCTGTATGGTCGTTCTCAGTTCAAATTCTACCGAGGTCGATTTTGCTTTTCATCCTTTCGGAATTGATAAAATAAGTACCAGCTGAGCACTGGGGTCGATGTAATCGACTAGTCCCCATCCCAAAAATTACTGCCCTTGTGCCAAAATGTGAAACCAATATCGCTATCGCTTTTGATAGTGGCTGGATTTTTGCTATTGTTCAGGCGAAAGATATTACCGCCATGACCATCCTGTGTTATATAATCTTTTTTACTCTAGATACAAGGCCCCCAATTTTTGCGATTAGATCGATCCAGTGCACAACTGGTACTTAATTTATCGACCCCGAAAGGATGAAAGGTGAACTCGAAAGGTAACGGCAGACAAAATACGGCTACGCATTTCGCCCGGCGTGCTAACGTTTCTGCCAGCTCGCCGCCTTTCCTGTGTTATGTAATGGAGTAAATTGTATTATGTTCCATTATCAGTAATTTCTAACCATACATTTTGAAGCCAAAGTGTAGAGTGGAAGAGATGATGTTGATGCCTACCCTAAAATCATTAGTATCATATGTGATGAGTAATAGCAACTATAAGTGATCGAACTTTCACTGTGAAACTTACCGTGTTATAATATCTTAAGAGAAGAAGAAACGAGTTTCTATCTAATTGCTCAATTTGTAAAAATAGCTGCACAGAGGTACAGTACACAGACATTGTCTTTCCAGATACCACTAAAAAGACAAGAAAAACAATCGCTCAATATGAGACGCAGTGGGATTCAACCCGAAACCACTTAGTTGTGAAGCAAGCTTTTTAACAATGCAGCTATGCCTTGTTTCTCTAAGGTATTGTTACAGACGACCATCGCTTGAATGATTTAGAGAATTTATTGATTCAAAACTGGTTTGATGCATGGGGTTTTTTGTCTCAATTAATTAACATTTTCAGCCTTGCCATCTGTATCAATTATTACTTCGTAATGGCTACTAATGGCAATCATAAGTGGCTGTATTTACAAATGCCAAGATAAATAAATGCACTATATATAAAGAAAAAGGCGACACTGAAAACGAAAAAAAAAAAATAATTGATTAGCAATATGATTAATATTATTTCACACGCATTTTTTATAAAGTAATATTTCATTATCTTCCTTTTATCGTTGAGTGTAACTTAATACATAAAATTATTTTGATAGAGTAATTGATGCATACATACCAGGACAGAAGAATATTTTGGTAGTGTTTTATTCCTCTAGAAAATTTTAACGCGATATCAATTAATTAATTAAGCAATCAAATAATCAATAATTCAGTTAAAAGGAGGCAACACCCGTAAGATCGATTCGATGCACTTCTTGCTCAGATTGCATTTATGTATGCCAGAACTTGTAGCTTTTTGTTGTCGGTGATTTTCTCATAATTAAAACCATAGAAATGATGTCGAGATAGAAAGGCATGTACATCAGATTGGTCAAGGTTTTCAGATCGGTTGCTCAGAGAAACAGCAGTCATTGTTGTAACTCTAAATGAGGCAATATGACTGAGCTGGGTGTGGTTAAAGCAAACCATGTAAATGATGTCCAATTGGATGTGATATGAAATGTCTGTGTATGAAGTAGTAATGTCGCCTCCGTAGTTACGAGTAATATTCTAATGTGAGTCATATATAAACTTTGAAGAAAATCGAAAACTGACCAAAACAGTATGTTGTTCAGACCCAGAAGAGGAATCACTGTCTTTATAGGGCAGTTTTATATAAGTGTTATATAAGAACGGTTACCCTGGGATATCTTGTTAGGCCTCATATTTAAAGTATCTTGTCGTTTATATGCAAGAGATACGATAAAGTGTAATGCTAAAACTGTTTCTTTAGTATGCGTGGAAACAGTGAAGCACGCCACATTCTCATGTCTCTATTGAAAAATGTTTTTGATATCTGTGATTATGAAAGAAGAATAAATAAGGCGTAAAGTATCTTGTTGTGTGTGGATAAAGCATGTGTACAGAAGATTAAGTAACACAGAGCTTTAGAATAGATCAAAGTTGATAGTCCGTGGATCGGAGGAAGTTCCGTTAACATAAAACTCAAAGAAGTCGCCTGACTTGTAAGTTCCATTCTATAAATTGTGAGAGAGAGAGAGAGAGAGAGAGACAGGGTGGATGGGGAGATATTTAGGAAGTCCTCGTACCAAACACGAGGGTTCAGCGTCGGCATAGATTAGAGACGGCAAACCTGTGCTTGAAGTGTCAGCAGTGACATGCCGCACGTCCTTTAGGTGGCACGCAATGAACTTTGAAAAAATCTTCCTATAATATCATGTTACAAAAAACTTAACCATAACATTTACCTAAAACCAAAATACTTGTCTAAATGCAAGTGGTACTCTAATATTAGGATTACTGAGGAATTAAAATTTCGATACTAAAGTAGGTAGGTTCACTACCACTGTTGAGGAAACGCCATCTCTTTCTCGACTGCACATGAGGTGGTGAATTGGGCGGTAAAGAAATGGAGAGGTTTGCAATGTATACATAAACTATGCAAAACACGCGAGAAACAATTGGACAGCTTTATCAAAA
>NC_043001.1:49464806-49484806 GCF_006345805.1 Octopus sinensis | reverse complement strand
ATTTGTGTGTATATGTAAACACACACGTACACATATATATGTGATACATACAAACACACACGTACCCGCATTTTCTTAGTAATAATTAGCAGAAGTTATAGAATGAATCAAGGGCCGAGAGTTTTGTGCGTTGTCATTTTTCAGAGTATCAACGCATGAAACTCTGCCGATTATCACTATATATATATAGGCCTATGGCTTAGTGGTTAGGTTGTTGCATTCATAATTGCGAGATCATGGGTTCGTTTCCCAGACCGGGTGTTGTGCTGTGTTCTTGAGCAAAGCAGTTCATTTCACGTTACTCTGTGATCATTTCGTCATGTGACACGTGGCACATAGTGCACCTGTACAGGTAATGTCGATTTGATGGAGGGAGTGAGCTTACGTGAACACAAACATTTAATCACAATAAACAAACTAACTAACTAACTAAGTCATCTGTGTGATTGTTCGGCAAGAAATCACTGAACTCTCATTCGTCGTCTAACGAGGAGACCGTCCATTATGTGTATATATATATACACTCATGTTTCATGTTTTATTTACCTGTTTGTATCACCAAATACACACACACAAGTACACAGACGTATGAATGAAATTTTTTACTTAAGTTTCAAGGGAGATAACTATAAAGAACAAAGGGAAATAACTTACAAAGAATTCTTTTCTAATTAAGAAAAGATCTATTTTTATTCCAAATCTACCTTCACGAATGAGTTTATTTCATTGACATTTAAGTTTATATGTAATTAACATTTATCTCATTAGTCACTCTTATTACTTTGGCAAACATTTTGGCTATGGTAAATGAAATGACAACGGCAAATCTGTATCTGTATATCCATCGTGTGTCTATATTATCTATCGTCTGTATGTCTGTTTGTCTGTCTCCCTCTCTCTCTGTGTCCCCGTGTGTGTATGAGTCTCTATATGTCTATCTGACAGACTGACTGTCTGTCATTCTGTGTTCTAACTTCAACCATCCACCTATCCAAGCGTCCGTGCTGACAGAGTCGCTAGCACGCTGGTCAAAATGCTTCGCGTCATTTCGTCCGTCTTTACGTGCCGAGTTCAAATTACGCCGTGATCGACAGCCTTTCGAGCCTTATGCCTAAATAAGAAATAATGTGAGACAGAAGAATTTAAGAGTTGCTGTTTGAAGATTATGCAGCAAAGCATATAACAAATGAAAAGGAACATATTACATCTCTTGTAGGGTTCTGCCTTTTGACAAAAGACCTATTGTTCCGTGCAGATTTGGAAGCAATTATGAGAGATCTTAAGATGTGATAATTTTTGCTTCTCATGTGGCGAGTGAACTCGCAATGGTAAGTGAAATCGAATTATGATGATGAGTGATTTTCTCTTTATAAATGAGATGTAGTGGTTTTTGCAGGTACAAACCTCAAAATGAGACGACAAAGATATATATGATTATGCTATAAACCTCATTAGCTTACTACAGCTGTTTCTGCTATGTGATACAGTGGACTCATATTTGAGTGCCTGAATAACACCTTATAGCTTCATCGAAGCCTCGAATGTATATATGTATGTATGTAGATGTGAAGGTGCGTGGCTTAGTGGTTAGCGCATTCGGCTCACGATGGTAAGGTCGTGAGCTCAATTCCCGGCGACGCGTTGTGTCCTTGAGCAAGACACTTTATTTCACGTTACTCCAGTCCACTCAGCTGGCAAAAAGGAGTTGTATCTGTATTTCAAAGGGCCGGCCTTGTCACACTCTGTGCCACGCTGAATCTCCCTGAGAACTACATTAAGCGTACACGTGTCTGTGGATTGCTCAGTCACTAGCACGTTAATTTCACGAGCAAGCTGTTCCGTTGATCGTATTAGCTGGGACCCTCGTCGTCGCAACCGACAGAGTGCTCCTATCTTATGTATGTATATATATATATATATATAATATATATATATATATATATATATATATAATATATATATATATATATATATATATATATTACAAGAAATATTTGGTTGGTGCCCTTGTCCTTCTCTAATGGATTTTATATGATCTGTTAAAAGGTGTCGATATTATTTTTGTGGTGTGTAAATCTTACTTTCTTCCATCAGTTTCGTAAGTTTTTCATGTCCTTGATACTTGTAGGAGGAGCGTATAAGAATTTAAAATTTCTATAGTCTGCAAGTGTATAGATGGTGCCTCTCCAGAAGGAACTAGGCCTCCCACTTAATTCACTTTTACCAATGATTTGTTTGGTATAGAACTTCTCCAGTGTGGTAGAGATAGACTTCCTGATGTGTGTTGGGGGTATATCATTAAATCATTGGTTATGTAGTCTCTGTAGAAAGTGCTTTGCGTATGTGAGCAGTCTATATATGTTTGGATATCCTAACGAGAAGAATAATTACTCAAAGTATTTAGCAGAATATATTTACTTGTTCGAAGTTTACTTTTGTTCGTCATTTTAGCATCTGAAGGAGGGCATATAACGATCAACAAAAAACATACATACCTCTATACATATACATACACATAAACATGCACTCAGACATACATACAAACATACGCTCATGCACATACATACATACATACATACATGCATACATACATACATACATACATACATACATACATACATACATACATACATACATACATACATGCATACAAGTAGCTATCCATATATATATATATATATATATATATTCAAAACAAACAATAGGATATCGAGAGGTGATGCAGTACGACTGTTTCAAGCGGCTCCATTTAATTGAACAATGCAATCATTACATCAATTTAAACGCAGGGTTATCCTCAGCTGCATAAATAAATAGAATTTTTTAATCAGTTGGACACATTAATATAATTTTACTCAAATTCTCTAATAGAGCAAGCAGAGGGAGAAAGTCCATGTTGTTACTAATGTGACTCAGAATATACTACATTTCTAAGAACTGCATGAAGTTTGTTACGGTCATAGCTTGTAAATGATTGTAGTTCACTTTTAATTTATTAGTCTTTTTTTATAACTACCAAGTCTAAGGACAGTGCCTGTTTAGAAAGGAATAGGCAGAGTGAGTTGACAGTTTATAGTTGGGTATGGTCATAAATATTGTCAGGATTTAGAAAATGTATAAGTATCTGTCTATAAAGGAGGCTGGGTAGGCGAAGACCCTAAATCAAGATGTTAATTAATCTTGCTCTATTAGAGAATTTGAGTAAAATTATATTAATATTTCCAACTGATTAAAGAATTCTATTTAATTATGCAGCTGAGGATAGCCTTGCATTCAAATTAAGGACCTAATTCAACTGAATCTCAATTATATTCATATATATATATATATATATATATATATATATATATATATGTATATCAATGTAGATATTTGATATAAGGACTACAATATTTGCAATAGTTCCATGTATATATAAGTGAATAGCTTTTGTAGGTGGATCTATGTATTTCTGATTTTCAGTCCATATATGTGTTGTGATTGTTGGTGTTTTTTGTGGGGTGAGGGGTGCATGTGTGCATGTGTATCTTTGCAGCTGTCATTCTGTATACGTTTATGCATGGATGTGCACATGCATGTGTGTATGTGTATGTATGCTTATCTATATCTATATATCTATATCTATATCTATATATACATAGATATATACATACACACACACACACACACACACACACACACACACACACACACACACACACATATATATATATGTATATATATATATAAGCGTAGAAATTAATATTACATTATATTATTAAATAATATTAAGTTCAATAATATTAATGGTCAGCATACCTAAAAAGCGTCCGAGGAACGTGAATTCTATCTAAATATAAAAAAAGGAGAGACCTCTATGCAGATCTCTTGCATGATAAAAATAGACGCCCACGAAATTGGTAAACTGGTTTGACGCCTATATTTAGCATTCAAGAGATCCACATAGTAATCTCTCCTATTGTTTATATATATATATATATATATATATATATAGCCTAGCGACAAAGTAAACTTCATATAATTGAGGTATCCTTGGCTTGAAGAGTAGCATGTGGTCTACCCGTCGTTTGAATAATTTACGACTTTCAAGGTTCCACTAGCTATGAAATAAATGTCGCCTGGATTTTATCTACTCCATTCCCTAATTTTGGGATGTTTATTCTCATATACAGCAACCCCTGTTGCTAACCGTAAACTTATAAAACCAACTTTTTTCAGCTTATCATACATCGATACGGGAAAACTTCACAAGCTTCTGTGCAAATAAACAACCATTGCTTCTGGAAGTTGTTTTATATAATTTCTACGGATTGCTTGAAGCTCACTACTTTCCTACACCTTTATCCTTGGATCTTACCTTAACGTATCTGAACACGTGTGTACCGTTGGCGATATTTTTCCTCCGTCTTCCCTTTTTTGGACCTTTCCTTTTTCTATGTTTCCGACGAAGAGCTCCGCTCGAAACGTTATACCCTCCTTCTTCCCTTCCTTCCTGAGCGTCCAATAATACTATACTTGTTCCACGTCCTCGCGTTGTTGTGTTTTCATTAACTTTATATATATATATATATATATATTTATATGACGTCGATTTCGAAGTAGATTATAAAGAAAGGAGAAAAAAGAAATGAACAATTTTAAAATAAAAGAAGGTGCATCTATTTGCAATGGAAGTATGACTGTAGTTTGTGTTCAGATATGGATTTTGCTATAAGGTCTCTCTCTCTCTCTCTCTCTCTCTCTCTCTCTATATATATATATATATATATATATATATAATATATATGTGTGTGTGTGTGTATGTATGTATGTATGTATGTATGTATGTATCTATGTATGTATCTATGTATGTATCTATCTATGTATGTATATCTGTCCTGTTAACATCATTGGCTATCATAGTATATCAAAGGTCACAGCACAGAATATGAAATGGTCAAAGGTAATACTTTATTCAGTCACTTTAACAGAGACACAAATTTTCAATGTAGGGTGGAAAATACTCTGGATACCAGGCAGATTAGGTGATGGACAGTCACCCCTGTAGAGCACACGTTGATCTTTGCAGGTCATGAACTTCGATGTCCAAAGTTGTCCGCTCCAAGGTTGTAATCCATCCTCAAGTTGAGAGCAAGACGGGAACCGTTGCTGACAAGGCTCGCAGTTCTTTTCCATTTGACAGCGGTTTGACAAATATTCACCTATGGGGGAGATTGAGAAATGGCGGACATCAGCGACACGTGATTAGATGACGTTAGTACATATTTGTAGTGAGAGATTTGGTGGTAGTAGTGGTGGATATGGTGTTGGTTGTGTAGCCATGTATGGTGGTGAGTCATGGCGATGGTAAATGCCATGGTGACTATGGTAGTGGCGTGACTGTGTATGGTGGTGGTAATAGTGATTTTCTAATTTTCCTCTCCTAGTTATATTAACGAGTGGGATTGAAACCTTGATGCTGTGTTTGAACTGTTCTCTCTAGCTAATATATTGGTTTAAATCTTGGCACAAAGCCAACAAGTTCAGCGACTCCAGTATTCAACTGATACTTATTTTACTGACCCCCGAAGGGATGAAAAGGAAATTCGACCCCAGCTGAATTTGAACTCTGTACGTAATGAGGGATGATATGCCGCTAAGCATTTTGCTCGGCGCGCTAACGATTCTGGCAGCTCGCTGCCCTTGTCTAGCTTATACATTAAAATAAATACTTTATTTCTTCAGTTGTTATTTTTCTTCCAATGAACTTTTGAATTACAGATAGAATCCACCCGATGGGCTTCCAACAGTTTCAGTCAATTCAATTTCATTCATAAAGCATCGGGCGATCCGAAGTTATGGTACAAAAAAAAGTCACTTTGCCAATATGCGACACAGTAGGAGTGAATCCAGGACCTCATGATTGCGAAGCGAATTTCTTAACCATTCGGCCACTGGCACACAGTTTATATAACTCTTAATATGTGCAAATGGGTATGTCTTTATTTGAATGTGTCTTCTGTTATAATTCCATTCACATCTAGAAAAATAAAGTTGATCACAATATTTAACTCTTACCCTGAAAAGACAAAAGTATAATCTACCTCAGAACGATTTGAACTCAGAACATATGGCCATAACTAAAAAGCGGAACGTATTTTGTCTCGCAGGCTCTAACGATTCTGCCAGTCCATCGTAGCTAACCGTGTGTGTTTGTGTATGTATAGGGTGCGTGAGATATTTTAGGACAAATTTATGTTTATAAAAAAGCAGATATATAATAACAAATAACTTTATTCATCAAAAAATGCAATGAATATAAAAATAAACCTTCTTTTCAATAATGTTATTCAATAAAGTCACCTTCAGCTTCAACAACTGGTTCATTTTGGACATTACTCTGACTATGGCAGGTTTCAAAGAATCTTTGGTGCTATGGGCGTGTTCATTGACCTCTCTCTCTCTCTCAACAACGCTCCACATGTATTAGTCCAGTGGAATGAGATTTGGGGAATTAGGAGGCCAAACGTTAGGGGTTATGTGATCAAGAAAATTTTCAGTCATTCATTCCTGTGTAACTAGATCCATGTGTGATAGTGCAAAGTCTTACTGAAATACATATGGCCTTCCATTGCATACACTGTCTATCCAGGGCTAACAATTATTTCCAGGACCTCAATGGAAATAAGTAAGGAGGTATCATATGCCCTTCACTAGTGACAACAACCTAAAACCATGACAGTTGCAGGAAATTTTGTATGCATAACACTTGGAACTTCAGAAGAGTCTGCACATAACCATCTGTCATTTCTTCTGATAATATTTTGATCTCATTTGAGAAAAATCAAATCAAATCTTCTACTGTATTTTTCAGATTGTTTAAGAGTCTTTTTGATCTGATGTAGTGATTTTCTTCTGCTTTTTCTGACGAATTGACATTTCCTCATCATACAAGACTTATATCTGATGTCTTCGTGGACAACATTTCTGAATGTTCCTTCTAACACATAGAGATCTTTTGCGGTTGGTCTCATGGAATTTCTGGGATTGTAATCAATGGTCTGTTAAACTTGATGGATAAATTCAGGTGTTCTGATGATTTCAGACCGTTTAGAATGCTTTTTATACTCTGATACTGGTGATACGTTTCCATCTTCAGTCTTTAGCTCCTTACAAACTTTGTAGACGAAAGATCTGGCAACTTTTAAAAAATCGAGATATTTCTAAATCGCTATGCTCAGCCTTTATAACCACAATAACAGGATGCCTCTTCATTTCTTGAGTAAGCTGAGGGTCTGCCATTATTTCTGAAACAAAGATTATACAGCGTTAGCAAAAAATGCAGCGATGACTCACAAAAAGTATGTCCTCAAATACCTTACGCATCCTGTGTATTAGTTAATAGTGAATGCGTTGCGATGTAACCGCGTGTGTTTGTGTACATGTTTGAGTGAGTGTGTACGCGTGCATCACTGTGTGCGCATGAGCGTGCGAGTGTGAGCACCTGCGTGTGCATGTGTGTGTGTGAGGGGTGTAATATATGGTGGAGATAAGATAACAAAGCAAAAGCCTCACATGGTTCGGTTGGTTCATAGCGTGGACCACACTGGACAAATCGATAAGGCTCACATCTCCGAGTGCCGCTGTTGAACAACATTGGATAAGGGCACTCACCCGAACGTTTCAACAGGCGGCCTCCATTTGAAGATATGGGATGGCAATCGAAATAATGAGCACAGTTGTCTTGGTAGGGATTGGTGCCGTTCAGGCCTTCCTCACAGAAGACAGCTTCATGTGTATGCTTCCGGCTGCCTGAAAGACAGACAGACAGACAGATAGATAAATAGATAGATAGATAGATAGATAGATAGATAGATAGATAGATAGATAGATAGATAGATAGATAGATAGATAGATAGATACATAGATAGATAGATTGATTGATAGACTGTCAAACAGATACATACATAAAGAGAGCGAGAGAGAGAGAGAGAGAGAGCGAGACAGATAAATAGACAAACAGGGGGAAGTGAGAGAGAGAAAGGCAGAGATGATACCGTTACTACATTTCGAGACATGTAGGTTGGTATGGACGGAAGAACATGAACAAGTTTGGACAAATAGTCATGTGATTAAGTACGGACCGACAGATATGTGTGTATATATATATATATATATACACACGTTGGACAAAATAATAGAAACATCTTAAAATTTCAAACAAATTTATTTTAATATAGGGTAGGACCAGCTTGAATTCTACGAGGTGTGGACTCGTACAAAGTTTGAATTGCTTCCAAAGGAATTTTTGTCCATTATTCAGCTAAAACAGTCTCCAGTTGTAGTAATGACAGTGGAGGATATCGACTCCTTACTTGTTTCTTTTTTTTAAATGTACCATAAATGTTCAATAATGTTGAGATCTGGGGATTGTTGTAGCCAGATAAAATGTTCAACTTCACTAGAAATTCCTCGTGCCATTCAGTAACAACTTTAACTGTGTGAATTGGTGCATTATCATCCTGAAATATTGTTTCCCTCCGGAAACAGTTCTGCAACCATAGAATGAATCTGATAAGATAAAATGCTTTAATAGTCTTGACTATTAATTCTGCCATGAAGGGAAACCATTGGGCCGGTGGATTTCCGAGATATAGCCCTCCCCCAGATCATCACACATCCTCCTCCATGTTTAACAGTTGGAAGAAGGCAGCCTGGGTCAAATGCTTCTTTTGGCTGTCTCCACACGTATACTCGGCCGGTGGTCGGAAATAAGGTAAAGGATGACTCATCCAAGAAAATAACATTCTTCCGCTGCTCTGGGGACCAATTCTATGGGTTTTTACTCCACTCTAAATACTTTGCAACGTTTGTTTTTGAAAGTAGTGGTTTTCTGATTACAGCCCTCCCGTGAGATCCGGCTTTGTGCAGCTTCCAGCGAACAGTTTTCGTGGAAACTGGGTTCTCGAGGTGGTCATTAAGCTCTGCAGTAATTTTGGGAGCTGTACTTCTGTGATCCTTTCTAACAATTCGCGTAAGAGTCCGACGGTCCCTATCTGAAAGTTTTGGTTTTTTTCCGGAGTTTTGTTTCGACGAGGAAGTTTTTCCCTCTTTCTCAAAGGCTGTCATTACTTTCGAGACAGTACGAATGGCGTTCAATAAGTAATGCCCCTGACCCACTTGCAGTTGTTTGATCTAGCTGAAATTTTGCATGTGCACTTATTTATACCTCTATAGAGTAAGTGGAAAATTACAGCTCTGAACTAATTGTGGTTTCTGATTTACAGGTGTTTGAACTGAGTCAAGTGTGAAATGGAGCCTGTTGAGTGTCGAGCAGTGATCTGGTTTTTGTATTTGAAAGGACGCACACCACGGGAGACTTTTGATGAAATGAAAGTAACTTATGGTGATGATGCCCCATCATATGACCTTGTAAAACGCTGGCATTGTGAATTCAAACATAGTCGGAACTCTGTGGAAACAGCTCCCAGATCTGGTCGCCCCCTTCTGCCGTTGATGAGACGTCTGTCCGTCAAGTTGAGGCTGCCATTTTGGAAGGTCAACGCATAACTATTCGCCAAATAGCCCATAAGGTCAAGATTAGTACCGGGTCTGTGGAAACTATCATTCATGACCATTTGCATATGCAAAAGGTGTCTGCCAGATGGATTTCCAGGTTGCTCACACCTTTCCAGAAGCAAGAACGCGTTGAGTGCTCGAGGATGAATTTGGAGATGTGCCAAGAAGATGAGTCAAAATTTTTCAAAAGACTGATCACACAGGATAAAACCTGGGTCCATCACTATGATCCATAGACCAAAGCCCAGTCAATGCAGTGAAAGCACCGTGACTCACCTCCTCCAAAGAAGGCAAGGGTGCAGCCCTCTGCTGACAAGGTTATGCTCACAGTCTTCTGGGACCAGGACGGAGTAGTGATGACAGATTTCCTGGCAAAGGGTACCACAATTACAGGAGCCTATTATGCTTCACTTTTGAGGAAATTAAGAGAAGCTATCAAAATCAAGAGGCGGGGCAAGATCAGCAAAGGCATCCTCCTCCTGCAGGACAACGCTCCGGTCCACAACTCGCGTGTCGCCAGATCAGAAGCACAGGCGTACAGCTATGAACTCCTCCCCTTGCACCCTCTGATTTTCACCTCTTCCCAGCCATGAAGTTGATTTTGAAAGGAAAGCGTTTCCCAGATGATGCAGCCTTGATTTCTCAAGTCACGTCGTAGTTGGAGGACCAAGCTGGGGTCTTCTACAAAAACGGTCTCCAGAGCTGTATCAAACGATGGGAGAAATGCATAACTCTGGGTAGTTCCTATGTAGGAAAAGACTAATAACTGTGCCAAGTGTCGTTGCTCTACTGCTATGGGAAGTGGATCAGGGGCATTACTTATTGAACGCCCCCTCGTACTTCTTGCTACACCAAGCATTTCGGCTGTTATCGTTACGCTAGCGCCTGCCATACGAGCACCAACAATTTGACTTCTCTGAAAGTCCGATAGATTTGTCATTTTAATGAATTTTAATTGCCTTTTTCTGATGATATCTGAAAAGAAACAGCAGCTTTAGCAAATCAGATTATTCAACACTAATAATAAATCAACAAACATAAAAATAGACAAGCTTTTGATGGTTTTATAGATATTTCAAAATTATGATGTTATGATGCTAGGTGTTTCCATTATTTTGTCCAACCCCTGTATATACATACATACATACACACACACACCACACACACATATATATATATATATATATATATATATATATATATATATATAATATATATATAACGATAGATAGATAAAACTTACTTGGAAGAGGATGTGTGGCGTTCAATCATATAATAATATAAATAATATATATATATAAATATTATATATATTAAATATTATATATAAAATAGTGGGAGAAGAGGAGGTAAAAGAATAAAAGAATATATGCATACGTATATGTACATACTTACATCTATACGTTTATATATATGTATATGTGTGCACGGGACATCACGAAATGTGTACCACAAAAAGATACGAAGCACGAGCATATGGAATATGAACTATTTTTTCGAACAACGAAAGGCACAAATGGAAAACAAAGCAAATAACATAAAGATCGACGTTTAATCAGTTGTTGGTTGTTTTTCTACTCTTGTATTTCGAGCATTTAACAACAATATACGCTTTTAAGAAAACAGTTGTTCCCGCAAGCCAAATTAAATAGAATTAGGGATTTTGCGGAGGGTCAAAATTGGTAACACAATCAAGGTAGTGAAAACAAACAGAAAGGGCTGATAAGCCTAAACGAAGTTGTGGTGGTGAACGTGTAAATCAAGCTTGGACATGAGACAGACAAGACCACGTCTTCTTTGTTCCAGCTACAAAGGAGATAAAGAAAGAAACACAAGTTAGGAGAAGAAAGAAAGATGGCCGATGGTCACGTGAAAGCCACGTGAGTTTGGGAGGAGTAGTGAGAGAGAGAGAGTGACAGAGTAATAGGATAAAATAGTGGGAGAAGAGGAGGTAAAAGAATAAGAGAGAGAGAGAGAGAGAAACGAAAGAGTAAAAAGATTGTATAGAGTGTGCATCAGAATTATTACGATAAAACTTACTTCGAAGAGGATGCGTGGCGTTCATTCATATAATAATATATTAATTATCTATATATATGCATATATACATACGTATAAGTACATACTTACATCTATACGTATAAATATGTGCATATGTGGGCGCAGGACGTCATGAAACGTGTACAACAAAAAATACTAAGTAGGAGTACATGGAATATGAACTATTTTTTCGAACAACGAGACACAAATAGAAAACAAGATAAACAACATAAAAAACGACCCTTCATCAGTTGTTGGCAGTTTTCGAGCATTTAACAACAATATACGCTTTCGATAAAACAGTTGCTCCCGCAAAGCAAATTAAACAAAATTTGGGATTTTGCGGAGGATCAAAATTCGTAACACAAACAGGACTCAGGCACACCTCACCCTACGTCGTTAACAGTTGGAAGAATTGGTTCCAGGAGACATGACTTAAGTCGAATTAACTTTCTCTGGACTTTGTATTTTTTCCAATACAATCTAGTTTCGTCTACGTTAAAATCTGTTTTCTTCGATGATTTTCTTTAATCCATTAGGAAATTCCCCTGCTGCTTGTTCGTCAGCTGATGCACTTTCACCTTGCTTCTTAATGGAGTGATAACTTCTTCGCTCCTTAAATTTCATGAACCATCCTTGACTTGCCTTGAATCTACATCTTTCTCATCTGGATATTTTTTCTTCGGGTCATCAAACAAAGACAACGCATTCTCTTGGGTGATTTCTTGACTAATAGTAGCACGCTGACGATTCAACCCAATAATCCAAAGAGAAAGAAAACTTTCCATTTCTTCAAAGATTTTGCCTCTTTTCTTATTGATGACAGTGTTCTTCATCCCTGCGGCTTCAAATTTGCTATGTGCTAAAATCTTGTCCTTATTATATACAATCGTCGATACAGTTGTCCAACTCATCTCAAAAGATCGTGCAATTGCTACTACTTTTTTAACTTTATCATAGCCAATTTATCTTCCAGTTTTATAGCATGACGCTTAGCACTTTCACTATGAATTTTCTTAGGAGCCATGGGAGCAAAAGATAAAGTCAGAAATGAATGAGAATGAGAAAGTAGCTGATAAACGGACGTAAGCATATCTGAATTCAAAACAACCGCAGGAATCAGAAGTGGCAGGAACGCCTAACCATAGATATTGGAACAACAGTGCAATATGATCTCTGAAAGACTGATAAATAAGACAACACAGCTGATTTCATGATTTTGTTTACTAAGCTACACTACTTTATGGTGTGTATCTTAACATTTACCGTACGTATTTTAATATGATTTTACATGCTTTTATTCTTATTTATTGTACAGTAACACGATTTTATGTGCTTTTAACGGTTTTCTAATGATTTTACAATTCCAATATTTGTGGCCGACAGACGTAAAGTCGAATAAAAGGACTTAACCTGATTTTTATTTTTTCCATATATTATTTTTGAATACCGACGAATAATCGAGAACGACTTAAGTCGATATATGCCTTTATATATATATATATATATATATATATATATATATTATATATATATATATATATATATATATATGTTTGTATGTATGTATGTATGTATGTATGTATGTATGTATGTATATATATATAAGTACATATGGAGAGATATGCAGATATGTATATTCTTCTCTTTTTGTTTTTAATTTAGTATAAATTTCCACCGGCCACCTGTTTGGTTGCAAGATTGTGAAGGAAACCATCCTTGTTCATCATCCTTTATATCTTGAGAAGTTCTTGTAGATTTTTATAGTCCCAGATATCGAGATCATTTGTATGGTATGGTATTAAGGATCTGTGTTCCCTCTCCAAGTACCTAAGTTCAACTAGACTTTGCTCTAGACGGGTTAGTATATATCTTGTTGCTCCAATAATAATAAGTATGGAACTGAAAGTGTAAATTGGGTACTGGATTTGCAAAATCCTTATAAATGATTCATAGATGTCCTCTTTCTCTTGTATTTTTCTAACCATATTGGTGTCCAAAATGCAGCAGACTTCCATAAAAGAACATAACTTTTTCTTGTGGTCCCACACAACATCTGGCCAGTTGTGTTTTAACTTCTTGGCTGTTTCAATTTTTAACTTCCACCAATATTCTTTTGACCCATGGGTCTCAATATAGTAACTTTGTCTGTAGTTTTGTTTTTGATATCCTGTTCTGGCCGTTGCGTCATACCTCATGGGAAGGCAATACCTGGAAGACATTCTCTCACGGTTGGCAATAATGTAGTCGACGTTTTCAGTCTTGGTTTTGCACAGCTTACATTTGTAGTCAGTCGACGTAACGTTTTCTGTTTTTTATGCTGTAGGTCCTTAGTGGATATATCTTGTTCTTGAATTGCATGGAAGAAGCCTTTGAAGTGGGAAGTCACAAACTTATTAGTCCTCAAAAAGACACATAGAATAAATAACAGATTTCAAAAACATAAGTTCTAAGGTTGATTTGCTCTACTAAACACTTCAAGGCAGCGCCCCATCATGGCTGCCGTCCAATGACTGAAACAAGTAAAAGATGAAAGAAATATTTAAGATAACACGAAAACAAGGTCACTGCATTACGGTAGAAAAACCACATTAAGATGTTTGAGATCTTATAGTGGTTGACATAATGTAGAGACTTATACAACCGAATGTTTGACAGAATGTGGTAGTTGATGTAATATGATAACCGACACAATAATTTGGCTTATCCAATGTGAAGAGTAGCATAGTAAGATAGCCGACACAAACGGGAAACTTGACTGTAAGATGTCTTACAAGTATTTCTAAAATTTGTGAATTGACTAGCTACAGCAAAAACCAACGAAATACTCACAAATATCAATTATCGATATCTGACAGACATCACTTTACAGACATCACACAAATTTCTTCTTTGACCGGCCTCAGTAAAAAGACATACATGCGCCAGTTCTGTAGCAGAAAGTTCTGTATATATACAGCTATACATACAATTCTGAATGCATACAACTATACTGTCAAACCAACCAGATACGTTAATCAATAAAGGAACCCATATATTAACAAGCATTTTCAATGGTTGATGTACAATTATATATTTGTTCAAAGAGAAATATATAAATGAAAGCCGCTAAGGAATCAAACATTACGAAAAAGAACTTTCGATAAAAGGATTAAGAAAGCATAATGACAATCAATCGAAAACTGAACTTCAGAATGATTGCTTTCTTAAAGGTTTGGATAAACTCATTAGTCAAGCAATGAGAAATAAGGGGAACATCCTTTAATTACTGAAAATTCTAAGACCTGAAAGGAAATAAATTTTCTGATTACATCACAGCATCAAAGTCTTTTAAGAAAATAAGCCATCAGCAGAAACGTTCCAGAAATATGTGCTTAAAATTAAAAGATGCATAGATCAGTTTTCTTCACAGGTTGTGAAAGATTAAAAAGCAGGGAGAAAAACATTAATGCTTTATAAAATTAAGATATTATCCAACTTTGGTGAAGAAAAAACTATTATAAAGAAAAAAATTCTATTTCGTCATTTCATCAATAGAAATTGGGGAAGTTCCAATATATTTAATGTCTGACAATGGAGGATAGAATTTGTCGGTTTGAGAACTGCTGCGTTAAGTCCTCGTCTGTAATATGACAGAATGTTGGGTTGTCAGTCGTAGCCTCTAGCATACAAATTGTATCTCCATGCGGTTGCAGGTGGACATATTCGGGTTGGTGTATAATCGACTAACCTGTTGTGGCAGGTGCTTATTTTACTCGACTCCAGAGAGATGAAGATGATGATGATGAAGATGATGACGATGATGATGATGATGATGACGATGATGATGATGATGATGATGATGATGATGACGACGACGACGATGATTGTGGCGCGGCGATGGAGAGGGCGTCTTCAGTGTTGATGGTGGTGGCAGCGTTGGTAGTGGTGGTGAGCTGGTAGAAACGTTAGCACACCGGACGAAATGGTTAGCGGTATTTCGTCTGCCGCTACGTTCTGAGTTCAAATTCCGCCGAGGTCGACTTTGCCTTTCATCCTTTCGGGGTCGATTAAATAAGTACCAGTTACGCACTGGGGTCGTAATAATCGACTGAATCCGTTTGTCTGTCCTTGTTTGTCCTCTCTGTGTTTAGCCCCATGTGGGTAGTAAAGAAATAGGTAGTGGTGGTGATAATGATGATGATGAAGATGACAATGATGATGACGACGACGACAAAAAGAAAGAAAGAAAGAAAGAAAGAAAGAAAGAAGGAAAGAAAGAAGGAAAGAAAGAAATGAAACGAAAAGAAGAGAAAAGAAAAGAAAAGAAAGGACACTTACAGTGGTCGAATACTGAATATCGGGGTACGCAGGCCGAAGTTTCTTCGTTCCAGACTCCTGCCGGTTGGCATGAAAGCTGAAGTGAGTGACCATTCGAACAGACATAGAAGGTAGAACAGTTACCGTCGGGGTCAGCTAGAAATGTGGTTTGGTTGGCGACAAACATACAAGGGTTTGCTGGGGCCCTGTCAGCTACACACAACATCAACAGAGACGTTATGCTCCAATATGTTAAAACAGTAGCCACGGCTTTCATTATAACGGATTTAATAAACGTAATAATTGTTGTTGGTGCTGTCGATATTGTTGTTCTTGGTAGTGTTCTAGTTTTAGTTGTTGTTGCTGTTGTAGCTATTGTTGTTGCTGTAGTTGATGTTGTTGCTGTTCGAGTTATAGTTGATGGTGGTGGTGGTTGTGGTGGGAATGGTGTTCTTGCTATAGTTATTTTTTTTATATTTTAGTGGTCTAGTAAATTTTGGCAACTGCTGTTATTTGAGGTGGTCAGTATTGGAGCGATTACTGTCCGTGGTGATCAGAATGATCCTTGCAGCTGTTACCGTTGTTTGCAACGCTCAATGTTAGTATTGGTTAATGTTATCGTTATTCGAAGTGGTCAGTTCTGTGATTACCGTCCGAGATGGCCGGAGTGGTTCTTGGTGGTAGTGGTGGTGGTGGTAGTAGTAGTGGTGGTAGTGGTGGTGATAGTACTAGTGGTGGTGGTGGTGGTGGTGGTGGTGTGGTGGTGGTGGTGGTGGCGGCTGCGGCGGCGGCGGTAGCAGTAGTAGTAGTAGTAGTAGTAGTAGTAGTAGTAGTAGTAGTAGTAGTAGTAGTAGTAGTAGTAGTTCAGACACTATAACATCCAGAAAACTAGTTGACGTATCGCCCTTCCAAACTCCTGCAACGTTTCAGGTATTCTGGACTGTTAGTCCTAATTCCGTTGCCCCCGACTCACCTCGCCTCCCCAAAGCGTCGTCCCTAACTTCTCCCCTCTCCTTGTGGTATATGTGTATGCATATGCATATCTATCTATCTATCTATCTATCTATCTATCTATCTATCTCTCTCTCTCCCTCTCTCTCTCTCTCTCTCTCTCTCTCTCTCTATATATATATATATATATATATATATATATATATATGTCACTGAGCATATATGTGTATGTGTATGTGTGTGTGTATGTGTATGTGTTTGCATGTGTATGTATGTGTATGCGCATATGTTTAAAGCTGTGCATACGTGTGCGTATCTTAATGTACATACATGTATGCGTATATACGTACATGAGCTCGTGTATGCGTGCGCGTAAGTGCATGTGTATTTGCGTGTATGTTCTCATATGTGTGCTTACGTATATGGGTATGTATATATGTATGTGTATGTGTATATTGCATGTATGTGTGTATGTGCTCATACATGTGTACATGTGCATATGTGTGTGTGCGTGTGCGTGTGTGTGTGTGTATAAACCAACAGTCCTAAATCCCCATCTCTCTCTAGTGCGAACGCCTGACCACAAGAGAGAAAGAAAGAAAGAAAGAAAGAAAAGGAAAGAAAGAAAGAAAAAAAGGAAAAAAAGAAAGAAAGAAGGGAAGACCATCGTATTTCAGTCAAAAAATTCACAAGAGTCAATGTGTTTAGCTGCACTACAGACCCCTTACGTTTCTCGGACCCTACCCACCAATACCGAAACCTTTCTACACAAATAGATGCTCACAATGGCACACACACACACAAGCACACGTATACACCACCACCACCACCACTACGCCTTGCATCAACATCATCATAGTCGTCGTCATTCAGCTACACCTACCCGTGCCACGAGTCTATTTTCACATATCTCGAATACTTCAGACATATTTGACCACTGGTGATTGCACTCCGACTCCATCGTCCCCCGGCTAAACACACAACTACACACACACACACACACACACACACAACACACACACACACACACACACACATGCACACACATGCACACACGTCCCTACATACGAACTTATTCACAGCTATCCAACTACACACATTTCTTGACAAACATATCAATATGCTTACACAGCGACTCACCAATACATTAACATATCAGGTTCCTCTACCCGTGGGATTACCACGTAAGCCCCTTTACCTCTCAGACATCCTAGTCTTTATCCGTCACACATTCCTAACATCTTGGGAATCTTTTCTTCAAATTCCTACAGCTCTTACACCAAGGATATTTTCCTGTTACTGCAACTCCATTCTCCTGAAATCTATCACTTTAACCCTTTCTCTCTGTCCCACAGAACCAAACAAACTCTCTCTCTCTCTCTCACACACACACACAATGTGTATATAAGAGAAAGTGGAAGAAGAGAATTACACGTATAGTTACAGCAGGGTCCTTTGAGAATTATGTGGGCAGACCAAACGCAGAGTACAGTGAACTGTAGACAAACACATATACATACATGCTAGGATATACATATATAAATACACAGACTTACATACATATCATATACGTATATACCTGTGTATACATAAGTATGTATATATATATATATATATACTTTATTTAAAGCAGCAGAAAATTCAACAAGACCTGTTACTCTGAGTTTCCTGTTGCCGTTCATCGGACAGTTTTACTCTACCACTGGTATTTGAGTACTCTTTTTTCCACCTTGTTTCACATTTATGTGTTTACTCCGGTATATATATATATATATATATATATATATATATATATTATATATATATATACAGTGTTTTAATTCAAAATTGAGACAAACACCAATTTTTCTATGTGATTGGGGCTTGAATAATTGTTGAGATATTTCTTAACATGAAACCAAAGGTAGACTTAATACACAAATGAATATCTATTCACCAATGTGACGCTGAGCACTCATTTTCATTGTTCTCTCTCTCTCTCTCTCTCTCTTTATATATATATATATATATATATATAATATATAAATGGAGCTAATGCAGTTTCGCACCGCTCCTTGAAAAATGCATTTTAAAAAAAAAAATTTTTTCGGATCCCTACGTTTTACATGTAGGAGAGTACCAATATGCAAAAAAATTTTATTTCACCCCACCCCACCCCAATAGAAATTTTTGATCTTGTTTACTTTAAATTGACGAACATATATATGCAAATCGAAATTAGATACAGACAAAAACATTAAAGTGAAAAGAATTTGCATTTTATTGTGTTTGCCTTAAATAATCGTAAATGATAATATAAAGTAAAATATACGCCATTTTATGAGAAACAAACATTGATGTTTAATAATTAATGTTATAAAGATTAATAAGGGGCTCAAATTTCACCCCGCCACCAATTTTAAATTTTGAACTTTTTCATCCATTAATTTATTTGTCTGTCTATCTATTTATCCATGTCCGTTTATTCAAAAAATATATTTGTCAACTAAATGTGGCGGTCCTATAGAAGACGGTGTTACTGTTGCTTTTAGCCCCAGGAAGACATTCCTATCTATCTATCTATCTATCTATCTATCTATCTATCTATCTATCTATCTATCTATCTATACACATATAGATATATGGTTATTGAATTTAAAATTTTGAAAACGTGGCTTCTTGCATGTCCGGAATCTCCATCATCTAAAACATAAGGGAAAAAAATTTCGAAAAAGTTCAAAATTTTAAATGGGGGGGGGGGGTTGATGGTAGTGTGGTGTAGAGGGTTAATTTATTTTTGTTTTTTTTTCATATTCGTAATCTCCGACATCTAAAACGTAGGAATCCGAAAAATTTTTTTTAAAAAACATGCATTTTTCAAGGAGATGTGCGAAATTGCTTTAATCCCATATATATATATATGTGTGTGTGTGTGTGTGTGCGTGCGCACGGGTAGATATATGATAGTAAAGACGAACGACATTTAAACTTTACTACTGCTGTTTCAGTAGCGTTTTATTTGATGTATTCACAAAAGTGCTTTTCATAATATACAATGCGCCATAATTAGGCAACATTTAAAACGAAAGCATTTTCTTACGACTACATTAAATACAATTCTGCCGAAAAAGCTGCCATAAATTTTCAATGCTATTCGTGTTTACTCTTTCATA
>NC_043001.1:49457306-49462306 GCF_006345805.1 Octopus sinensis | reverse complement strand
AAGATAAAACTCTGAGTTTCGGATGCCGAGGTGGAAATCCACAACACCATCTCTTCGGTTATCTGGCCATCTCTAATATATATATATATATATTAGTACAATACAATATTTTTCAGCGAAATAAAGCACCGTAAAGGTAGAATTATAAATAGGAAATAGTGGCACAACAAGGTACCAATTTTTGCTGTAAATAGCAGTCGATAACCGTTCGACGTTAGATAGAGCTTCACTGTATGTATAGAAGCAAAGATGTGTGCGGGCGGCGAATATAAAAATGTTCGTCTTATCTCCAGGAAGAACGCCAGAGAAATGAACAACCTAGTTCTCGAGTTTCGAATTTTTCAGAATGCGTTTGTTATAGTAAAACCATTTGGTCTTCATCGGCTACGTCTACCGAAAAGACTAAATTTAAAATATCTGCTACATCAACGCCTGTATGCTCGGCCAATAGCCCCAGCCATAAACAGAACGAGATCAGTGAAAAGTTTTATATATGAAACATAAATATTATTACAATACAATGATATTATTTTCCAGCAGAATAAAGCACCGTAAAGGTAGAATTATAAATAGGAAATAGTGACACAAGGTACCATATTTTCTTGTCCCTGAATGGGACGCCAGTTGGCACCAACTCCGTCAGCTACTGCTGTCTCTTCTTCTTCTTCTTCTTCTTCTTCTTCTTCTCTTCTTCTCTTCTTCTTCTTCTTCTTCTTCTTCTTCTTCTTATTTCTTCCTTCTTCTTCTTCTTCTTCTTCCAATCAGGACTCACGCCATTAGCCACAAAGAATAATCTCTAATTCGAGCCTACTCTAAGCTACTAAGAATGCGTGTGGCAAATTGAAGATCCACCCACCACACGCGGTAGACTGGCAGTTGCACGGGTGCGAAAGCTACGTTGTTATCCTCATTCCGTAAACGGGTGGAGAGCTGAACCATCCTGGGGTACAGAGGATTCGCAATCTAGACTAGGGTCTGAAAGTTAAGCAACAAGGCTTTCGATCGTGGGTTCGATTGCCGTTCTGGGATGCGCGTTGTGTCTTAGTGAAAGGCACTTTGCATCTCATTATTCCAGTCTACTCAGCTGAAAAGGAGTAACAACAGTAGCTGTGGAGGCACAATGGCCCAGTGGTTAGGGCAGCGGACTCGCGGTCGTAAGAGCGCGGTTTCGATTCCCAGACTGAGCATTGTGAGTGTTCATTGAGCAAAAACACCAAAGTTCCACGAAGCTCCCCGCTGTACTCTTTCACCACAAAATTCTCTCATTTTTTCTTCCTATTTCTGCCACAAAGCAGAGGAACCATGGTGTAACCCACTATGGTGTGGAAAACATCGTGACATAGAGTGTGACAAGGTTGGTCCTTTGAAATACAGGTACAACAGAAACAAAGAGTGAGAGAAGGTTGTGGTGAAAGAGTACGGCAAGGTTCGCCACAACCCCTGCCGGAGCCTCGAGGAGCTTTAAGCGTTTTCGCTCAATAAGCACTCACAACACCCGGTCTGAGAATCGAAACCGCGATCCTACGACCGCGAGTCCGTTACCCTAGCCACTGAGTCGTTGCGCCTCCACCATAATTTTTATAGAATATCTGTAGACATAACCTTAACAAAATAAGAGAACTTAACCATTCAACCATGCTGTGTCCATCACTTTTACAATTTGTACAATCTACACATACACACGTACCCATGATATATATATATATATATATATATATATATATATACTCTTTCTCTTTTACTCTTTTACTTGTTTCAGTCATTTGACTGCGGCCATGCTGGAGCACCACCTTTTAGTCGAGCAAATCGACCCCGGGACTTATTCTTTGTAAGCTCAGTACTTATTTTATCGGTCTCTTTTGCCGAACCGCTAAGTAACGGGGACGTAAACACACCAGCATCGGTTGTCAAGCAATGCTAGGGGGACAAACACAGACACACAAACACATACACACACACATATATATATATACATATATAAGACAGGCTTCTTTCAGTTTCCGTCTACCAAATCCACTCACATGGCATTGGTCGGCCCGGGGCTATAGCAAAGACACTTGCCCAAGATGCCACGCAGTGGGACTGAACCCGGAACCATGTGATTGGTTAGCAAGCTACTTACCACACATACATACATACATACATACATACATAAAAACGAATAAATAAACAGACAGGCACATAATCTCACGCGCTAAATTACATACACTCAGAAGCTAACAGACACATTCTCTTTCTACAAACGTGTATGAATACCAATACATAATTGTACGGAATTTACACGGAATGTCGCCATTTTTTTAAATGAGGTCACTAGCTCATTTCTTTTCTTTTTCCTCTCTCTCTCTTTCTCGGTCTTTTTCTCTGTGGCTTCCTTTTGAAATAACGTTCAATAAATACACAGAGGGGAACCAATATATTTACCAGAAAGACTGTACATTGCGTTTAAAAAGGAAGTCAGATTAAAGAAGATTCGTGTATGAAACAGTAGCCCCAAGTCTTGATGTTCCGATTTCCGTAACGTACAAGGGAACGTCGCGTTCTCATCTTTGTCGTCTATATTTGAACCTTAGAATCAATCAAATGGAAAGCATTTATATAGTCACTCAATATGCTAAAAATAGCAGTCAAATCTCCCTTTCAAATCGCACACCGAATGCCTTATATTAAGAAAAAGGAAGACATTCGATAATCTATTCCTAGGTAGAGATTGTCTGAATCATGGCAACCGAATAATTGTTACATATTACATTTACAGATATATATACATACATACATATATATATATATATATATATATATATATATATATATATATATATATATATAGAGAGAGAGAGAGAGAGAGAGAGAGAGAGAGAGAGAATTTAGAGACAAACCGCTATTTAGTTATTCCATCAATAGTGAAACGATATTATCTATAATAACCAACATATTTTAGAATAATAATTATAAGATATTTAATTAATTTCTATGTGGTTATTATAGATCATACCGTTTCATTATTGATGGAATAATTAAATAGCGGTTTTTCTCTAAATTCTATATATATACATATAATATATTGTGAATTTTTGATTTAGTGTGCTAAATTGAATTTTTTCCCTGTTGACTTGGAATTATTATATTCCCTAACTATTAATAATGTATATATATATATATATAATATATATATATATATATATATATATATATATATATATATATATACGATGGGCGTTCAATAAGTAATGCCCCTGACCCACTTCCTATAGCAGTAGAGCAACGAAACTTGGCACAGTTATTAGTCTTTTTCTACATAGGAACCACCCAGAGTTACGCATTTCTCCCATCGTTTGATGCGGCTCTGGAGACCGTTTTTGTAGAAGGACCCAACTTGGTCCTCCAACCTCAACGTGACTTCAGAAATCAAGGCTGCATCATCTGGGAAACGCTTTCCTTTCAAAAACAACTTCATGATTGGGAAGAGGTGAAAATCAGAGGGTGCAAGGTCAGGAAAGTAGGGGGGATGGGGAGGAGTTCATAGCCATACGCCTGTGCTTCTGATCTGGCGACAAGCGAGTTGTGGACCGGAGCGTTGTCCTGCAGGAGGAGGATGCCTTTGCTGATCTTGCCCCGCCTCTTGATTTTGATAACTTTTCTTAATTTCCTCAAAAGTGAAGCATAATAGGCTCCTGCAATTGTGGTACCCTTTGCCAGGAAATCTGTCATCACTACTCCGTCCTGGTCCCAGAAGACTGTGAGCATGACCTTGCCAACGGAGGGCTGCACCCTTGCCTTCTTTGGAGGGGGTGAGTCACGGTGCTTCCACTTCATTGACTGGGCTTTGGTCTCTGGATCATCGTGATGGATCCGGGTTTCATCCTGTGTAATCAGTCTTTTGAAAAATTTTGACTCATCTTCTTGGCACATCTCCAAATTCACCCTCGAGCACTCGACGCGTTCTTGCTTCTGGAAAGGCGTGAGCAACCTGGGAATCCATCTGGCAGACACCTTTTGCATATGCAAATGGTCATGAATGATAGTTTCCATAGATCCGGTACTAATCTTGACCTCATGGGCTATTTGGCGAATAGTTATGCGTCGATCTTCCAAAATGGGAGCCTCAACTTGACGGACAGATGCCTCATCAATGGCAGAAGGGGGCGACCAGATCTGGGAGCTGTTTCCACAGAGTTCCGACCATGTTTGAATTCACGATGCCAGCGTTTTACAAGGTCATATGATGGGGCATCATCACCATAAGTTACTTTCATTTCATCAAAAGTCTCCCGTGGTGTACGTCCTTTCAAATACAAAAACCAGATCACTGCTCGACACTCAACAGGCTCCATTTCACACTTGACTCGGTTCAAACACCTGTAAATCAGAAACCACAATTAATTCAGAGCTGTAATTTTCCACTTACTCTATAGAGATAGAAACGATTGCACATGCAAAATTTCAGCTAGATCAAACAACTGCAAGTGGGTCAGGGCATTACATTACTTATTGAACGTCCCTCGTATATATATATATATATATATATAATATATATATATATATATATATATATATATATATATATATATATATATATATATATATATATATATATATATATATATATAGCGCAGGCATAGTTGTGTGGAAAGAATAAGTACCAACCTCAAAAGAAGTTCTAGGGTCAATTCATTCGACTAAAAGTGATCAAGGTGGTACCCCGTTTTATGGCCGCAGTCTGATAACTGAAACGACTTAAGGAAGGAAGGAAATATGTTTACAGAAGAAAACATTGATAAAGTCATTGTTGTATGGTGAAAGACTTTTATAAGCCGATAGATGAATTGATTTAACACACACACACACACACACACACACACACACATTCTTTTACTATTTTACAAGTTTCAGTCATTTGATTGCGGCCATGCTGGAGCACCGCCTTTACATATACATATACATATATATAGATATAAATATACTTATACGTATATATAGCTACATGCACATACATATAC
>NC_043001.1:49442306-49454806 GCF_006345805.1 Octopus sinensis | reverse complement strand
TACTGTCGTGACCATCTAGTCTTTTCGTATCTCCTAGAATACATTATTTAATGTGTTCTTTTTGTTTTTGTGAGTCGGTATAATTTGACTTACGGGCGATTCGGCTAGTATTTGTAACAGATGAGGGTGCTCTGGGAGTTAATGGAAGACGGACACTATCTGCTGCCCTGCAGAATGTCATAATGAGCATCTGCTGCTGGGGTTGATAGCTTCTAAGGTGCTTGGCATTTACAACGCACCATCTCTTCGTGCGTACTGAGTTCATTATCAATTATTCTTGTAATTTTTCCGTTACATTGACAATTAGTATCATTTTCAGCGAAATTTTGCAAAAGCTTCTTCCATAAGTACCAACAAACTCAGCAGCTGTGACAGAATGCAGTCTTGAAATGAAGTGAAAACTCGAACTAATTGTGTATCATTGAACGACATGTTGCAGAAATTTCTGTTATTTTGAATGATACATTTTACTTTCTGTTGACTTGGCATCAAGCATCTAATCCAAAAAAATCAAGTTTAGTAAAAGAATCGAGATGTGTAAATTCTACACCACAATTAGCTAATAAACTGATTGTGCAGATTCAGTGAACTGCAATTCAATCAGAGTAGAAAGTCTCATTTGTTTCATATTTTAGAATTAACCAAAAAAACAAAAACACATAGATGGAACAGCGCTTTTATCGTTTAACTGAAGATGCTGAAATGTGGGAACACATACGATAAACATACCTTGAAAAAGGAACAGCATTATCCTCAGACTGAAAACATGTACTGAATACTTGCGACAGAATGCACTGTTAAAGGTGCGCAAAGACCAGATGGTGATGTTAGACCGGGAGATTGATTAAGTCTAACCTCCCCGAAACAAGAACAGTCCAACGCTGGGCTTCCACGGAGTTTTCGTCCGCCAAAATCTTTCTTACATGGGACTGGTCAATCCGAAGCTATAGCAAAAGCCATTTATCAAAGGTGTCGTGCAGTGAGATTGAACTCGAAACCAGTTAATTGCGAACCCAACTTCTAACACACAGTCATGCTTGTACTCATTACTTTAACAAAAAATATCTTTGGGTCCTATGGATACAGTTGAAATATAGATAATAAGCATGTTACCTATACTTAACTCAATCATCAAATATAGGAGTCCATGGGCCTCGATGACCACCAGATTATTATAAATGTATGGAAAGTATGTGATTGGAACTATAGACTTAAATCAGTAATGCAACGTTAATCAAAATTTTAGCTCTCGGTTGCTCGTGAGTATGACCTGATGCTTTCATTAGTTGTCTTTGGTACCTAGTCATGAATGGACATAGACTCTCCCTCTCGATCTTCCAATCCTTAACCGAGCGGAACATCGAGGATATGACAGTTGGAGGAGAGAAAGCTGCACTAGTAGTCAGCTGACACTTATTTTTGGTTGAGGAGATAAGACCAACGTGAAATGAAACGCCCTGCGCCACCTGGTCCTGAAATCGACTCCACGACTTTATGATAGTAAAATCAACACCCTAACCCCCAAGACGCGTGTCTTCACGTAGCTAATAATTGGTAATGAATAAATTATAAAGAAACACTTTACCCCATGCCCCTCTAACGAAAAAGGTAACCAGCTTAATAGAATTTCGGTATCGGAAATGTAATAATCCTATAGCAAGAAAGCTAAATTTTAATGTGGTGGCTAGATTACGCTAAGAAGCTACTGGTAAGATGATTCTAGTACGTTAAGTATTCCAACATGTATCCTGGAAAGTTGCTGTTGTTATTGTTAAGCGCCTTTCTCAACCTGACTCAGCAGATTTCTATAGTCAGAGGCTTTTCTATCGTGACCATCTCGTCTTTTTGTATCCCCGGGAATACAATGTATTCTTTATCCAATGTGTTCTTTCTGTTTTTCTATGTTGGTATAATTTAACCTCCAGGTGATTCGGCTGATGTTTCTAGCAAGTCGAAAGACCGCATAAATATTTCTTTATTTGCTCTGTATATCAGGAAGTTATCACAAATGGAGAAATCATGAATGAAATATTTGCATAAATTTTATTGCGCATGGAACTCATATGGTTCAACAAGAGAAACTATATATCACCATTTCAATAACAATGGTTCAGTTGCGTTCCACTCGTTCTACATAATTGATTGTAAGAAAACCTAGTAAACGTAATCAGTACCAACCAGCGTAGGATATTCTTCGATACAAAGGAATTCAAAAGACATTGATGATAAAAAAAAAAATCAGTTCAGTCAATGTCTCATTTTTTCTTCGTAAAAGTCAAGTAAGGAACAATCGAATTATAATTGTTATTCGTTAAAGCTGTTTGGGGAAGGGAAATTGTCATCTGTCATTAGGTGTCGTCTGCTTTTGAATAAATAGAATATTGAAAGTACGAGGCTACGGCTGGACATATTTTTGATACTTCATTAAATAGCATATACTTCTTTCGTCGTTAACTTGAACTTCAAAATAACATCGATACGTTTCTGTAAAAGTCGAGGTGCTTGTTTTTAGCTTTCTACGTCACAAGTATCTCAGACGTCATGCAACCGTTTTCTCCTCGTCATATAAAATGATTTTCTTTTTAGTTTCAACTTTTAGTTTCTATTTTTTTCTGAATTTGTAGCGAACCAAAACATTTTCGATATTTAAAAATGGTTCGCATTACACCACTTTCTGAATCCTTCCATGCAAAAGAAGGGAGCAAAAATGAAGGGAAATCTGAGGAATCATATGTCTCATTCAATGCAGATTGGACAATGATGCTTGAACTGAGTCCTGATGTTTTTCAAACATTACAGACTATTTTTCAAAAAAGTTTCGTTCCCAAATTTCCTTCTAACGAAAGTTTTACTTGGAGATCTATGGTAAACCGTATATATAATAGACCGAAGGGAACAAAAATTGAGTGGAATAAGCCTAAACGAATTTCTTCGTGTGGTCGTAAAACCCTCATAAAATGGGTGAATGATCAATTACAGACACAATTATTGGATATAGGAGAACTTTCTAGCGGAATTCACTATTGCTTTTTATTGGATATTTTAGCCCCAAATATTATTCCCAAAAAGAAAATTAAATTTGAAAAGAAGGCTGAAGCATATGATTACAATTTTAAACTTTTGGAAAAAGCATTTTACGAACTGAAAATCGACAAACTTATACCTAAAAAAATTAAAGATAAAAATTTGAAAGAAATTCTTATCTTCACAAATTGGCTTAAATCTTTCTTTGAGGCGAACTTGAATGACGACCTCCGCGAAGAGTTTCTCTCAAACAATCAGGTATATTCATCAAGTATACTTAGTGATGCTTATGAAAGCGATACCGATATGCTAGAAAGACATGATTTAGAAAACTCTAAGAGCCAATCAAAAGCTCAATCACAAAGTTCTGTCCTGATACCATCTTTAAATAACGCTCTAATAAAATATGGTCACGGGGATACACCAGAAATTAAATGCTTAAAACCTCAAAGTCGTATCAAGCACGGTTTGGAAACTGAGAAATGTCATTCAGCGATAGACCCCCAAACGACACCCAATTTCTTGCCACGGTTGATTAAACCGAAGCGGGTTGGCATGTACGGAAGAAAAACACTTATAAACTGGATCAGGAGAACTCTCGCAGTTGACATCAACGATTTAAATCAGTTGTCTGATGGTATTGTTTTTTGTCTTCTAATGAACCATTTAGATCCGATAGTGCTACCGAGATACAAGATTAAAGCCAAAGCAGATGCATCAGGTTTCCTACAAAATTATCGTCTGCTCCAAGCCGCCTTCATCCACCACAAAATAGATAAAGTTATCCGAGTTAATAAACTGATTGCGTGTAACATGAAGGAAATTTTGATGTTTACAAATTGGTTAAAGGCTTTTCTAGAATACAATTTAGATCGAAACGAATTTAAATCGTCGGATTCAACAGAAGATCGTTGATCTTCTACAGAAAATGTTTATTTCGAAGAATTTATAAAAAGTTCGCAACAGCAAGAATACATGGTTTTTCGCTTTGAACATTCTTTTTAATGCCACCCACAAATAAACACACACACACACACACACACACACACACACAAACACATGTATGCGTATGCAAATATACAGACTCGCACATGTATAAGTACGCTAGTGCGTGCGATTAATCAAAAGTTTTGACACGTATATTTAATATAGATGGTTCCATTTTCTATGTCTTCAAGTTTGAGTTCTGGCCATACTGAAACTTTGCATTATTCTCAATAGCTTGTGTTCAGGTCTTTGCTATTTCAATGCGCATACATGTGTATGTTTGTAATTGGTGACTCAGTGAGTCAATGGAATTCGCTTTACCTATTACTAAGTAAAACTGGCTTAAATTAGGGCTTGGAAAATAAAGATTCTGAGGCCTTCATCCTATTCCTTATTTCTTTATGTAAATAATTAAATACCAAACATTTTCTCAATGTAAGACTCTCTTAATAAGACTGTTTTTATTAATTTTCACCTGATGCGATTTTAGCAGTTTAAGAGGGAATCTTTCTACGCTTTTATTTATTCAATAATCCTCTCTACTATAGGCACAAGGCCTAAATTTGGGGGAAGGGGTAGTTGATTACAACGATCCCAGTACTCAATCGGTACATATTTGATCGTTCCCAAAGGATAAAAGGCAAAGTCGACCTCGGCGGAATGTGAACTCAGAACGTAAAGAGACGAAATACCTATTTCTTTATTACCCACAAGGGGCTAAACAAAAAAGGAGACGAACAAGGACAGACAAAGGGATTAAGTCGATTACATCAACTCCAGTGCGTAACTGGTACTTAATTTATCGACCCCGAAAGGGTGAAAGACAAAGTCGACCTCGGTGGAATTTAAACTCAGAACGTAACGGCAGACGAAATACCTCTAAGCATTTCGCCCGGCGTGCTAACGATTCTGCCAGCGCGCCACCTTTCTGCCTTTCTGTTTATTCAATAATGTATACAAAAGTTTGATATTTTACCACCCAGAATCTTCCAGATATAGATGATGTGTATGCTTCCCTTCTGCGTGCTAATGTTTAGAGTTCTAGACGTTGGCGTCGTTCCCAGTAGTTTGGCTATTTTTTTCTGACGCTATCTTGGTGGAAGATTCTTCTAGTTTTCCTAGTAAATATATTTGTCTAGGAATAATTTTGGTTAGCTAATGTTGTACACAGCTCAGAACCATGTTCTCTAAAATATCAACATTACTGCAGACTCTCTTGTAGAGAAGGGCAGCTAGCCAGACGATTTCCTATACGTGTTTTCAAAGCATTTAACGTGTCTTGTTACATATGTTCTGAGGTGATTAGCATTTTGAAATTGGTTCTTTTTCTTTTTTTTAGGGTCATGTAAATCCAGTCTCTGAATAAGTTTTTAGTTTATCATACCCAACTGACCTTTGTTGAAATAATTTCATTTTCTTCTTGTGATTCAATGCCAAGTCATGTCATTTATTATTATTAATTAACATAAGTAACACCTACGACATTCTGTGCATCTTTTCGTATCTCCTAGAATACATTATTTAATGTGTTCTTTTTGTTTTTGTGAGTCGGTATAATTTGACTTACGGGCGATTCGGCTAGTATTTGTAACATATGTCCGATGTTGAAAGACCTAAAGTACGTTATGACACCAGGGAAACATTACTGATGATGTACCCAGAAGTATACAGAATGATGTATGGTAAAAATGTGTGTTGCATCGATGAAAAATAAAAAGTATTGTTGAATATCATTTTATTTGAGATTGCATGTCAAAACTAGAGCGATCATACTGGGTAAGAGTCATAATAGCCATTAAAAAAAATATCCATATATACAGATATGGTCAATTTTGATGTATTTCTAGATAGTATGTTGTATACTAGAAGCCGCGAAGTCATTTCATCCTACAACTCCAGCCTAGTCGCTAATAAAATTTCACCTGCGTGTGTATACACACACACACATTTATATATATATATATATATCATCATCATCGTTTAACGTCCGTTCTCCATGCTAGCATGGGTTGGACGGTTCGACCGGGGATCTGGGAAGCGAGAAGGCTGCACCAGACTCAAGTCTTATCTGGCAATATTTCTACAGCTGGATGCCCTTCCTAACGCCAACCACTCTGTGAGTGTAGTGGGTGCTTTTTACGTATATATATATATATACATGTGTGTATGTATGATGTATGTATGTGTGTGTGAGCATGTATGCACACACACATACACGCATGTATATATATATATATATATATATATATATGAACACTCATACACACGTTTGCAACCACACAGAGATAGTACTCAATACATGCCATAGTTTTTTGTTTTTTTTATTCGAACATTCTACATGTAACGAGAACAATAGTTATAAACGATAACATAAAACTTCAATTGAAATTTCACATCCGTTCTATAACCTAGATATATGTATTCTGAAAGATGACATTCGTGTAGTTAATAAATTTATACTCAATTCGATTACCCTCAGAATTAAAAACAACAGCACGATATAAGCACAATGGGTCTGCAGCACCGCTATTATCCTATGGTTCGACAGTATAGAAAATAAAACTTATATCTCTTTTCTTGAGTAAGCTGGAATTCAGGCAAACTTTTGCTACCCATATGATAGTGATCGAGCGATTATCATAAACGTCGGGAAGGAATACTTTTTTTATGACAAAACATTCAGGTTCAAAACTGCTGCGTTATTTACGCAGAAAGTACTTTGAATGTTAAGAGAATCCAGATTCTGTAGCCTTAAGTATTGGGACTTACTAGTGAACCATTTCTTCAAGCCTGTGGCGTTTGAGACGTTTGGAAGGGCTTGGCCGCTAACGGCGAAGTTCTTGTCATCGTTGGCGGTACGCCTTACCGAGGTGTCAGGTGATACCCGTGAGGGTGCTTGGCTGTTCCAACGCCTTAGCCTCGTCATCGCCCGTGGTTATGCCACAAGCATGTTGGCTTGCTTCAATAGGTTCCATTGAACCTTGTGGTGTGCGACCTTTTTCTTTCTTCCTCTTTTCCTCTGCTTCGCTAATGTTTGCGCTTTCTTCGGTTTGGGATTTGTATTTTAATGTGGCTTAGTATTATATATGAATCATATACATACGTGTTATATATGTGATTATTACCTCTCTTTTATTACTCTTTTGCTTGTTTCAGTCATTTGACTGCGGCCATGCTGGAGCACCGCCTTTAGTCGAGCAAATCGACCCCGGGACTTATTCTTTGTAAGCCCAGTACTTATTCTATCAGTCTCTTTTGCCGAACCGCTAAGTGACGGGGACGTAAACACACCAGCATCGGTTGTCAAGCAACGCTAGGGAGACAAACACACACACACACACACACACACACACACACACACACATATATATATATATATATATACGACAGGCTTCTTTCAGTTTCCGTCTACCAAATCCACTCACAAGGCATTGTTCGGGCCGGGGCTATAGCAGAAGACACTTGCCCAAGATGCCACGCAGTAGGACTGAACCCGGAACCATGTGGTTGGTTAGCAAGCTACTTACCACACAGCCACTCCTGCGCCTGCAGGAGTGTTGGGATTAAAAAAAAAACTTTCATTCAGATTTGTTTTGTCATATGACAAGATACAAAAATGAAACTACATGGATCGTAATTAGAAATCATTGTACGAAGAACGTCTTAAATAAGCTTTACTCTTAATGCAATTCATCTTTATATATAAAAGTGAAGTTGTGTGTCTATCTCCTACGATTTAGATTCCTAACTACTCACACATTTTGCGGTGCAGTGTAACCAAAACCGGGTATCTTATAGTCGTGATTCATATCAAGCCCTTCTGGGTATTAGCGCGCGTCTGCGATGAGTCTACGATTTAAAAAAAAAAAATTACCATAATTTTTTTCCATTTTAATGCATTTTTCGCTATTATATAAGGGAAGTAACTCTCTAAAAAATCTACGGTGAGTCAACGATTTAAAAAAAATTTACCATAATTTTTTTCCATTTTTAATGCATTTTTTTGTTATTTTTTGGCTATAACTCTCTAAAAATGCTTATATAGTTTTTCCCTTACAAGCCCGAGCAACGCCGGGCGATACTGCTAGCCGTATATAAAAAGATATGGTATAGCAAATGATACGGCTGAAGATATAAAAATCACAAAATCTCCTATACAAAATCAAATGGCTTTAAGTAGTTACTTGTATGAAATAGTAAAATACTGCAGCTGCGAAGGTTAGAAATTTCTTACTGTTACTGTTTTATAAACAAGAATACACAGATACCCATACACACACACATAAGCAATATACATACATACATACATACATACATACATACATACATACATACATACATACATACATACATACATACATACATACATACATACATATGTGTATGTGGTGTGTATTGTATATGTATATGTATATATGTGTGTATATATGCATGTATATTGCGTATGTCTTGAATATATATGTATATATTCTTACACATGTACAAAAGCATATATGATTTATGTGTGTATGTATATATATATGTGTGTGTGTATGTATATATATATGTGTGTGTGTATGTATATATATATATATATATATATATATATACGTATGTGTGTGTATACACACATACATATATAGTTACACACACATACACTCATACATATATATAGTGAGAGAGAGAGAGAGGGGGGGTGTTTGGGAAAAATAAAACAAACAAGGAAAATACAAAATATCTAATATTAGTCTGACACTTGAAGAAAGAGAAAAGAACTGAAAAGTTCTACTGTCAGATGGACGAGGTTAACGTTTAGAAATGTAGCCCTTCATCAAAGAAAAGCAGAGAAGAAAATACAACTGAAAGAAGAATGAGAAGAGAAAGAAAACTCCAGGGAACAAAACAGTTCATCCAATGATTAATTGATGGAAGAGACGTGAAATGAATTGTAAGTGAAAGAGGTAGACAGAGAAAGTGAAGTATTGCTAAAAGAGCGATTGTAAAGGGAGGTTACAAAGGAAGTCAATAGGTTAAACCATTTGCATACATGTGTGTGTTTCTTTGTGTGTGTGTGTATGTGTATAAGTGTTTATGTGTAGGTGTGCTTCTTGTGTGCACATACATTCATGAGCGGGAAAAGGCATGTGTTATATGTGTGTTTATTGTGTAAGTTATATGTTATATGTAAGATAAGGTATATTTGTAGTGTGTCGCGAAACATTGTAGAGTCACTGTATAGATGCTATAAACTGAACAGCGTAGTGTGTGTATGAGAGAGAGAGAGAGAGAGAGAGACAGAGACAGACAGACAGACAGACAGACAGAGACAGAGACAGAGAAAGACAGACAGATAAACAGAGACAGACAGAAGCAGAAAGAGTTCGCGCGCGTGAGAGTGTTTTTAGCCATTGAGTTGAGAGCTGAAAGATAAGTTGCTATTTACGTTGTAACCGTGATGCAGTACAACAGAATAATGGTATAATAGATGGAAAGGTGCAAAGTTATATTGGTAGATGAGTGGATAGGGATGGATCACTAATAATCCAGGACTTTTTAGTCTGACGTTCCGAAGATGCTCGCGATATCGAGCGACCAATCTTCAACTAGTCTTGTCTGCATACAGTTGACAGAATAATCGATACGTTGATTAGATGCCATTTGATGCAATATATGCAATATTTTGATGTCGACTCGAACAATTCGATGTGATAGATGAGCTTTTGGTATTTCACGTGAATCAGTCAGCGATATAGGGAGTTTTGCTCGGTCCTGTCGGTGTGGTATTCGGGATGCATGGACGTCTACTGCAGCTGACCAGGTGAAGATCCAGGGTTGAATAAGTGGAAAGGAGGACTTGTGGATCAGCAAGTCAAGCAGGTGGCGAGTCAAAACGAAACCAGTCAGTGTGGAAAGTAATGGGTTCCGATTGTAAGGAATCAGAAGAACTGTAGGATAGTGCGGTAACTAACCTTAATTGAGAACACGTGTTATCGAACGCTTTCTTGCCATGACTTTTTTTTATTATTACCAAGGACCATATTATATAAAGTTCGTCAGTTTTTAAGTCAGTGGGTAAGAATTTAGGGAACATGACCATTATTTCTAGCAGGTTGATTCGTCATGGTTGTCTTTATAGAAACAGGCGATGCTCCGGTATGACTTTGGGCCTAATGACTAAAACATACCTAAGAACAGGTCACTGCTCTAAATAAGGCATGTGCAGAACCCAAATATCCTGTCAGATGGATGCAGCTAACGTTTCTCTTCAACAGTTACAAGCTGGAAGCGGCAAGAAAACTTAGAGCGTAGAATTTCGCAACGTCCGACGTTCCGGAGAAGGAGGAGAAAGATTGGGATCGGTGGTTATTAAAAAGGTTGGAAAATGGACACAATATTGGTAACGAGACGAAGTGAAAGGACAAGTGAATCGTGAAGTGTTGTGGAGGTAAGAAGAGACTGGTCAGCTCCAAAAATAGGCTACTTGTAGAATAGTGACGGTAGAAAAGACAAAGAGTAAGAGGGAGAGAGAGAGAGAGACCTTAGACGGCATTGTGGAAAAGTCACTTTATCTCGAGTATTGCGTATCTAGGGCTACAACATCCAATGTGTCATCCCTTTCAAAACGATCGGGTGTAATGTTAAGAGAGATTTGGCGAGGTCTTAAAGGTCGAGTGAGTATGAAGTGAGAGTATTTGGAGAATATGCAATTGGAAATAAGATTGGAAGTGTTCTTTCATAATTTACTCCAGAAACTAAAGAACTCTTTCCGTAGGCTACAGAATGGACTGTGTTGGTGAACGTCTTCATGTCATTCAGTCAAACGGTCTTGGGTATTTACTCATTACTCTTTTTACTCTTTTACTTGTTTCAGTCATTTGACTGCGACCATGCTGGAGCACCACCTTTAGTCGAGCAAATCGACCCCGGAACTTATTCTTTGTAAGCCCAGTACTTATTATATCGGTCTCTTTTGCCGAACCGCTAAGTGTCGGGGACGTAAACACACCAGCATCGGTTGTCAAGTAATGCTAGAGGGACAAACACAGACACACAAACACACACACGCATATATATATATATATATATATATATATATAATATATATATATATATATATATATATATATATATATATATATATATATATATATATATATATACATATATACGACAGGCTTCTTTCAGTTTCCGTCTACCAAATCCACTCACAAGGCTTTGGTCGGCCCGAGGCTATAGCAGAAGACACTTGCCCAAGATTCCACGCAGTGGGACTGAACCCAGAACCATGTGGCTGGTTAGCAAGCTACTTACCACACAGCCACTCCTGCGCCTTTGTGTGAGTAGCTACTGCAGCACCGTTTCAAAATGGTGGGGCAGTACTTCATTTTATGCATTGCATATCTCACTTGCTTTTTGTAAAGAGTTAGCCGTTGTTAATAGCTAAAGTATTTTCTGCCTTTGAAGAAGACTAGAGTTTGTGTTGCATTCATCATATTTACAATGTTAAGGATGTACATTCGCCAAGACCATCAGTGATAGATAGACATAGCATTTGTAGCGACTTCGAGGTCTCTAATTGCGTGTTATTCATGTTTAAGTCTCAGTGATGAGGTATGGTTACATTTTGTTAGAATATGTGATAATTATATTTTTGTGGTCTGTTGAAGGAGTCAACTTTGTTGTGACTTCATTGGATGATGTTTTCGAAGTCTTTGTCGATAGATGCCGTACAGGTTTGGCGTAAGGTGTCTCAAGGTTGCATATAGATGCTGCTTAGTGTGAACTATTAGGGAGAAATGAAAAGTGGTTCCAGCTACAAAGAACTGAGTATCGGCAAGCCGTAGAAAGTGAGGGCAAAACTGAACCTTGAGGCTCACCAGAAATGATAAAATGCGAATCTTGGGGAAATTTCACCAGAACACACCACGATTGAATCTTCTGACAGAGAACAACCGATCCAAGAGAAAATATATTAATTTCTCATAAAATATTTAACAAGCAATCACCACGTACTAGCAATTTTTTAATACACGTTTGAATGTGTAGAAACGTATTGTGAAAGTACGCATCGTTATTTTGAATCATATAGTTCTGCTTGGCTTTAATAATTTAATATCAATGGGAAAAGCCCTCCCCTGTGTCAGTAAATACTTTGTTTTCTGATTTAATTAAATACAAATAGTTGTTCCTGTTTAATTCTAAAGGACCGGGAGATGTCTATCACTAAAGAGGTGCAGTTACACCGAAACACTGGTGTCTGATTTCACCTAGAGCGTGTGTGGTGTTTGCACATATCATATACTGGGAAAGGTCGATCTCTGAGACAATATCCAATAGGGAAAAGCTATTTGTGTGTTCGAATGTACAGGAACGTGCTAATAATGGATGTAAACATCGTTGTTTTTTGAGCCTATAATAATTACAATATCTTTCTTCAGTCAACTGCATTTTCACCCTTACTGATGATTGTTAACATACATGAAACACGTATGAACAAAGGATTTCTATTT
>NC_043001.1:49372306-49432306 GCF_006345805.1 Octopus sinensis | reverse complement strand
TGTGTGTGTATATATATATATATATATGCATATACATATGTATAGATAGATAGATAGATAGATAAATAGATAGATAGATAGACAGACAGATACACACACTCACATACCACTCTTACACCTACACACATTCTCATATGCCCATACAAACACATCTACTTACTGCTTTTTTACTCCAACAAAAAAAAAGCAGCTTTGCTATCTAATTTTATACAGACCACCCCACATTTCGACACCATCACCATATACAAAAATTGATGTGCATGTGAGCAACCTAGTCCCTTTTTCCTTTGTAAATCTAAGGAGAGGACTTATATATTTTTTTAGATTTTGCATTTTTTTTTCCATTAATTGTTTATAAATACACACATATATTTGTTGGTTTTTTAAAATTATTTTTTGAATTATAATGTGCACTCGAATATTTAACTATATATATATGAGTGTCCATTGTGATCGGGTGGATAGAGAAGGTGTTTGAAAACTGGTAAAATGAGGTAGATGTGGTACTTCATGATTCACAAGCCCTCTCTGGGTACCCTCTCTATGCAGTGACAGAGAACTAACAATCTAGAAGTGATAGATGGGTACCATGGAACATTTAAAGTTTAATGCAGCAGACAACAATAGCACTGAATAACTAAGAAGTATTTTGTTAATTAGTAACATTTGCTATCTGTCCAATTCACAAGATGTGTAGAGCTTTAAGAGAGATAGTGCTTACCTCTTATGTAATTAAGCAGATCAGTCTCTGTTCGTTTTAATATTGAATAGACAGTTGTTCAATCAATTGAACTCCCTGCTTATTAGATGTTAGCATACAGGTAGTTGAGTATTCCATAGATACATGTACCAGGCAAAAGCAGCAAAGCACAAGATATGTAACAAAGCTAAACTTTTGGATTGTTGGCACAATCCATCCAATGGACTTCCACTGTTTCTTCATTTTCACTCACAAGATTTGGGCAAATCTTGAGGCTGTGATAAAAAAGAATAAAGCATTTGCCTGAGATGTCTTGCAGTTAGTCTGAACCAGAGACCTTGTGATTGAAAAGCAAGTTACTTAACCATGCAGTACCTCTTCATCCACAACTACTTCTTTATTCACGGGACATTACTTTATGTTTGTCATGTAAATATTTCTATATCTAATGTAGAATTCTCCAGAGGCTGTAATAAAACAATTCTAGGGTTCTTTTTGTTTATTTTTTTCTTTCTATATTTTTTTGCTCTACTTGGGTAACATGGAGTGGGGGTAGGGAGAAAATATATATGTATTGGTATATTTTACCACTAAGTGACACTTTTTTAATTGTTAGATTTAATAAGAATATAAATAAATATATACACACACAAACACATACACACACACTTGCAATCACATACACCCCACTTTCTCACATACACATACTTGTACTCACAAGTAGCACTCACATATGTACATATGAACCTACAGAGGATGGTCACATATTCACACGCACTCATACACATACACATGGCTGTGTAATAACATGTATATACATTTAGATCAGTGGTTCTCAACCATTTTTACTTTATCTATGGACCCCTTTCTTTTATTCGTTTATTCTTCTACATGTTTCAGTCATTTGATTGCAGCCATGCTGGGGCATCGACTTGGAGGGATTTAGTGGAACCAATCGACCCTAGGACTGTTTTTTTCAGCCAACTACTTATTCCATCAGTCTCTTTCACCAAACTGCTAGTTTAAGAGTGTGTGTGTGTGTGTGAGAGTATGCATCTGTGTGTGTGTGTATATATATATAATATATATATATATATTTATACACACACCCACATATCTATATATACATATATATATATATATATATTATATATATATATATATATACAATAATGGGGGAGGCCGGTTTCTGAGGTTACCTAGGGTTTCCCATCCATAAGGGGTTTGGCCTTATGTATCATCAAACCCCAAATCTGTATACAGACATACACATATGCATACATATAATTAAACTATACTTATTAACCATGACTACATCAGTTCATCTAAGTCTATACTACAGACATATACATGTACTACACACACACTCCCATGCACACACACACACACACACACACAAAGACACACACATGCTAATGTGCAAGCATGTGTGTATGTGTATAAATGTATTTAAGACATATATTTCACAGAGATGCAAAAAAGAAATTCAGTAGAGACAATTGGAAATGTTGCACAAATGCACTATAAACACAGTATTACAATTGTATTACAGACTTGGAGATGTACTATGCACACATACTGATGTACAACAAACATATATGTAGTTTAAGATTGTTCTTTTACAACAGATAAATGTAATAGAAGCAGATGAACTAATGACGTACATATGTAGTATAGACAGATGACAGAAAGATTTGGAGATGTTATACAGGCAAGTGAAATTAAGATTTGAAAATGTTATACAGGTAGATGAACTAATGACCTATATATGTAAAATAGTACATATCTAATATATTAGTAGATTTAGAGCTATAATACAGATACATCAACTAAAGACTTCTAGATGTTATAAAAATATAATACAAGCTGATCAACCAAAACTTTGCAGATATAATACAGTACATATCTAAAACAGATGTAATGTAGACAGATGACATACATACACACATATCTAATATAAGGTTGATAGATGAACTAAAGATTTCAGTATGCAACATAGGTAGGTATATGGATATAAGACATGCAGATTTGTAGAAGTGATACAAGTAGATATACATCAGGCATATACATATATATATATATATACATACGTACATACACACGCACGCACACACACACATACACACACACAAACACACACACACACAACACACACACACACACACAACACACACACACACACACATATATATACACCAATATGTATGACAGATTTCTTTCAGTTTTCATTTTCATTTACCAAATAGTTTTTTAAAATTATTTAGTGGTTAGATTACTCTGTCAAATGTGTTGCTTATTTATTCACATTGTTTAGAATTAATTATGTATCATCTTGAAGCTTCAAGTGATGCTATGTGTGCTACAGTATTTATTTATGCAATCTTTCTGGTTTCTGTGGTGTATGTGTTCCCCCCAGCTGGATGGGACGCAAGTCCATCGCAGCGTTACTCAAGAAACAGGAAGAAAGAGTGAGAGAAAGTTGGGGCGAAAGAGTACAACAGGGATCGCCACCACCCCCTGCCGGAGCCTCATGGAGTTTTGGGTGTTTTTGTTCAATAAACACACACAACACCTGGTCTGGGAATCAAAACCGTGATCCCCTGACCACGAGTCCACTGCTCTAACCACTGGTCCATTGCGCCTCCACCTGCTACAGTATAACCTGAAAATAATACTTTTAATTCAGGTGTGCTTCCTAATTTTGAAAGGAAAATAAATGTAACATAAGTGGAAAAAGGTTGCTGAGCATCGATCTAGTCAGTTTGAATGTTAAACAGGTAGAATATTTTGGTTTGGATATGGTTGGTTTAAATGCTAAAGAGTTAAAGAAATGTTTTAAATTATTCCAAAAAACTAATATACAAGATCTATCATATAATATATATTACATATCACTGATTATATAAGCATCTGTTGCATAATATCTTTAACCATTTAACTTTATTTTTACATTACTTGTTTGTCCTGTCTTGCAAGTTTTTAAAGCTCCCCTGTTTTCATATTTCAAATTTTGTTTGCAGAAACAGAATTGAATGTCATTGCACACACTGGTTAAATGAAAGGAAACCATCATCATCATCGTCGTCGTCATCATTGTCGTCGTCGTCATTGTCATTGTCATCATCAACAACCAGTTAAGACATGCTAGTTTAATTAATAGAGAAGTTACCTTCAGGTTTGGTGACAAGTGTTTTCAAAACGTAAAGAATTTTTCCCAGGATTCTTGCAGAATTCAAGGATAGGAAATGGCACTTTTATAGAAGGCCACAATACGTGTCTTTTAAGAATCATCTTCATCATCATATTCCTCACTGTCGTCATCTTCATCATCATCATCATCATCATCATTATTATTATTACTATCATTATTATTATTATGATTGTTATTATTATGATTGTTTTAAGCCCATCCTGCTTAAAAGGTCCTATTATTATTATCGTTATTATTATTATTATTATTATTATTATTATTATTATTATTATTATTATCATCATCATCATCATCATCATCATCATCATCATCATTATTGTTTTGTTATTGTCATTCTTATTGCAGTTGTTGCTGTTATTATTATTATTATCATTATTATTATTATTATTATCATTTAAGACGTTGCACAGTACCCAATATTGTGATGTTGTTGATTGAAGATATTGTGTGTACCAGGGATTTGTACTGTCTGTCAAGTCACAATAAGGGCCTCAAACAGACAGTATTTTACACAATATGCATGCTGTTCCAAGTAATGCTGATTCTGGCAATACACCTAGATTGTAGGGATTCCTATAGTTCCCAGATGTTTCTTCAGGTTGGGTGGTATTGAACCCAATGCTCCGATGACTGTAGAGACTATTATTATTATTATTATTATTATTATTATTATTATTATTATTATTATTATTATTATCATTATTATTATCATTATTATTATTATGATTTTTATTTTCATTATTATTATTATTATTATTATTATTATTATTATTATTTTATTATTATTATTATTATTATTATTCTGGATTCAAATCCCACTAAAGATTCAACTTTGCCTCTCATCCTTTTTGGATTATAGAATAAAACATCGTTGCTAGTATAAACTAATGTCCTTGCTCAATTTGATAACCTTGTGCCTAAGTTACAAAGCATCATCATCATAGTCATCATCATCATCATTGTTGTTGTTGTTGTTGCTATTATTGAAATATTTGTGGGTACCACTTGCTGTTGTTCTTCAGACATCAGAGCAGTGCAGGTTGACCAGACCTGTAATTAAAGATGTCTCAGGCAGATAAAATGAAAGCATATGATTAAAGGAAAATTTGGCAGCTATTTCTAGTTGAATGAGCAACTACTTTGTAACTTCCTTGTTGGCTTGTATGGTTGGTTGGTTGGTTGGTTGATACAGAAAGGAAAGCTTGATATTTTAAGTTTTATGGACCAGGTTCTAAAAGTCATGTCCTATTAAAAACTTGATATTGTAAGACACTATAATGAGTTCAGTTTTGTCTTTTAGTACTAATAAAATTAGTAGTAATAATTATTTTCTGTGGTAAGTAATATCGTCTCACCTTTATAAATAATAGAATACATATACAGACATATATATATATATATATATATGAGTATTCAATATTAGACAAACATTTCAAATAATCTTAGGGATATGTTTCACACTGGGTATAAAATAACTGGATATTTGATAACAGCATGGTTATATAACATCAAATACACTTCAGAGATGGCAATTATGAGAAAAACATATTTGACTTTCTTAGACTATATATTTGTGTGTGTGTGTGTGTGTGTGGTATATGTGTGTGTGTGGTATATGTGTGTGTGTGCGTGCGTGTGTGTGTATGTGTGTGTATATGTATGTGTGTATATGTATATGTATATATATTTAAATATATTTATATATATAAATATAGATGTATTTTTGTCATTAGATATATAATTGAATATATATATACACACACACACACACACACATATTATATCTATGATATACAAATATGTTTATTTATAAAATATTATACATACATATAACGGGAAGCTTATGAAAATAGACAAAAGACGAAGGCAGGTTTATACATACATACGTACATACACACACACACAGACACACACAGACACACAGACACACACACACACACACGCACACACACATATATATATATATATAGATAGATAGATAGATTAACAAACTAAGGAAAATAATTCCTTCAAAGGGGTGTATGAAACATCCAGTTCACTGGTACTTCAGTTGAATACCATATAAATATGGGTATAAAGCAAATTACAAAGATAAAATTAAATAGAGAGATACAATTGACAATCCATTAATTTATTTATCTATATATATAAAACTGAGAATGTGTGTCTGTCTGTATGTGTGCATCACTAAAACTCGAGAACTACCCAACAGATTTCATTTAAATTGTACACATGCCTTACTAAGGGTCCATGCAGTGTCATGGGCCAAAAAAATTTTCAACTTCTTGCCTAATGCGAGCCGGGAGCGATCTCTTATCTCTTACAGTTTCCGTATGCATATGTATGTATGTATTTATATATATATGTGTGTGTGCGTGTGTGTGTGTGTGTGTGTTTGTTTGTATTTGTACCCCGACCATTGCTTGACAACCGATGTTGCTGTGTTTACATTCCCATAACTTAGCGCTTCGGCAAAAGACACTGGTAAAATAAGTACTAGATTTACAAAGAATAAATCCTGTGGTCGATTTTTTCGACCAAAGGTGGTGCTCCAGCATGGTCACAGTCACATTACTGAAAGAAGTAAAACAATAAAAAAAATTATGCCATTTTAATCCCGAGCAAGGCCGGGTATCTCTGCTAGTATTATAATATAGTATGACTAAAATATAGCATAATATAAGATAACATAAACAATTATTAAAACATCAAAAGGCCAACAATTTGTTTCGACTTATATACATTTTCTTATATATAAACAAATTAATTCAAATGCCTATGTTTTATGAGCGTGAACATTAGCTATTCAATTACATATTAATAACTAAAAACAACAAAAAATTTTAACGAACAAAAATATAAAGTAAGTGTAATTTACAACTATCAAAATGTATTTCTATTTATCTCAAATGATATTGATCCGAACTCGTTTATGTCCAAGAGAATCTTTCGCTATTATAACATACAACAATAATATATATGCGTATATAATTATCAGGGTCTTGCTTTATCTAGAACCGTATAAAACGTTAAAAAATATAAATGATAATTATATCTTTAATATATAACTCTTCTATTTATTTTATAGTTTTTGATATAAAAATATATTGTTAAAAGTAAATAATAGGAATGTTCTGTAGTTATTGTTTATCGGAGGGATAATTCTGTAATAAATATGAATAGAAACCTGATAAAAAAATTTTCTTTGTATACTTAATTTATCGTAAGGAGAATTCCGTAATAAATATGAAAATAAACTCATGGGTGTAAACACTATAACTTAAATACCCTATAGGCATTTGAATTAATTTTTTACAGTCCAGCCGTCCTTTCACGTGAAATTTCGTCTATCTTTAAACTCTGGCTCTGGTGAGACTTATATATAGGGGATTATGTATAAATAACAAAATGTAATATAAGTCGAAACAAAATGTTGGCTTTTTGATGTTTTAATAATTGTTTATGTTATATTATGTTATATTATATTCATAGTATTTTATGATATATTGTAATATAATAAATTATTGGATTGTCATTGTATCTCTCTTTGTAATTTATATATATATATATATATATAAGTTCAGCAAAAATTTAGATTCAAATGAATATGGTACTTAATTTAGATGCACCAGAATTTTGTATGGTGTTATCCATAAAAATCCGTGGGGTGATTATAATCAAAATAAGCAACAGGAATGACTCCCGTAATTTGGTACGATGTAGTACGAAACGATCGTACCAAACTACCGGAGTCATTCTTGTTGCTTATTTTGATTATATATATATATATATTATATATATATATATATATATATATATGTGTGTGTGTGTGTGTGTGTTTGTTTGTATTTGTACCCCGACCATTGCTTGACAACCGATGTTGCTGTGTTTACATTCCCATAACTTAGCGCTTCGGCAAAAGACACTGGTAAAATAAGTACTAGATTTACAAAGAATAAATCCTGTGGTCGATTTTTTCGACCAAAGGTGGTGCTCCAGCATGGTCACAGTCACATTACTGAAAGAAGTAAAACAATAAAAAAAATTATGCCATTTTAATCCCGAGCAAGGCCGGGTATCTCTGCTAGTATTATAATATAGTATGACTAAAATATAGCATAATATAAGATAACATAAACAATTATTAAAACATCAAAAGGCCAACAATTTGTTTCGACTTATATACATTTTCTTATATATAAACAAATTAATTCAAATGCCTATGTTTTATGAGCGTGAACATTAGCTATTCAATTACATATTAATAACTAAAAACAACAAAAAATTTTAACGAACAAAAATATAAAGTAAGTGTAATTTACAACTATCAAAATGTATTTCTATTTATCTCAAATGATATTGATCCGAACTCGTTTATGTCCAAGAGAATCTTTCGCTATTATAACATACAACAATAATATATATGCGTATATAATTATCAGGGTCTTGCTTTATCTAGAACCGTATAAAACGTTAAAAAATATAAATGATAATTATATCTTTAATATATAACTCTTCTATTTATTTTATAGTTTTTGATATAAAAATATATTGTTAAAAGTAAATAATAGGAATGTTCTGTAGTTATTGTTTATCGGAGGGATAATTCTGTAATAAATATGAATAGAAACCTGATAAAAAAATTTTCTTTGTATACTTAATTTATCGTAAGGAGAATTCCGTAATAAATATGAAAATAAACTCATGGGTGTAAACACTATAACTTAAATACCCTATAGGCATTTGAATTAATTTTTTACAGTCCAGCCGTCCTTTCACGTGAAATTTCGTCTATCTTTAAACTCTGGCTCTGGTGAGACTTATATATAAGGGGATTATGTATAAATAACAAAATGTAATATAAGTCGAAACAAAATGTTGGCTTTTTGATGTTTTAATAATTGTTTATGTTATATTATGTTATATTATATTCATAGTATTTTATGATATATTGTAATATAATAAATTATTGGATTGTCAATTGTATCTCTCTTTGTAATTTATATATATATATATATATATAAGTTCAGCAAAAATTTAGATTCAAATGAATATGGTACTTAATTTAGATGCACCAGAATTTTGTATGGTGTTATCCATAAAAATCCGTGGGGTGATTATAATCAAAATAAGCAACAGGAATGACTCCCGTAATTTGGTACGATGTAGTACGAAACGATCGTACCAAACTACCGGAGTCATTCTTGTTGCTTATTTTGATTATATATATATATATATATATTATATATATATATATATATGTGTGTGTGTGTGTGTGTGTATGTATGTATGTATATATATATATATGTATATATGTATATATATATGTATATATATATATATATATATATATATAGGTATATGTATTATATATGAATTTATTTAAATAAACATATGTATTATATATTATAACTATGTATAAATATATGTCTTATATATAAATAAGTAATTATTGTAGATTGTAATAAAATAGGTTTTCTGTCATGACTTAAAATGACAGTGATAGTAATATAAAATACATCGTTCTTCAAGATAGTGTAGGGAAAAGGGTACACTCTTTAGACTCTCTTAGTAATCAATCAATGATCGCATACACACAGATGCACACTCACATGCGCGCACACACATACGCACACGAGAATACACACACACGCATACGCTGTTTAGATGGTAGCACGAAATATTTTCTGTGGAACTAAGGAAACTATTCTTCTGATGATTTTTGAATAGCTAATATTATCTGTTGATGTAAGATATATATTCAAGATCCCTCTGTGGCATCTGATTAGTCGTTTTGTTTTCTTTTTACAGATGTTTTGAGAATATACACACCACATATACATACCATAGAAATACTATGAGATTATACATATAAACATGTATATGAATGAGTATATGCTTATATATATATATATAAGCTTTAATTTTAAGCGAAACTAGACTAGTATAGTGATCTTGTTCGCTGTGGGGTGGTTATATCCCCTGTCAGTGTATGGAAAATATTTCCTTGCGGCTCTAAGGTTTTTTAACTCTTACTTCTAGCAATGTAGGTGTTACCCTTCACCTTTAGTCACAGTTAGTGACAATGGATTTTTTCCTTTTTGGTTTTATTTTGCGTACAGCTACTTTCGTTAACACACACACACACATACACACACACACACACATATATATATATATGTATGTATATATGTATGTATATATATATATATTATATATATATGTATATATATATATATATATATATGATATATATACATATATATATATATAGAGAGAGAAAGAGAGCGAAAGTGATAGATAGATAGGCATATATATATATATATATATATGTATGTATGTATGTATATATGTACATATATATAGCATATATATTATATATATAATTGATATATATATATACATATATATATGTATGTATATTCATGTATATATATAGGCATGTACGTACATATATGTATGTATGTATATGTATGTATGTGAATCTTTTGCTTCAGCTTTTTTCCTTCTGTGAGATGAAAAGCAGTGGTGAGACAAATATATCATTCAGTAAACCAACAAACCAAAGTATTTACATAATTTAGTAATAACATTGTGATTTGTGAGTTCAATTCCTAATAGGGTCTGCTTTACTTTTCTTTTCTCCAGAACTAATAAAATAGAATTCTACCCACATAAAGGTAATGGGTAATCAGAACCATCATTACACTTGCCCTGCATGTTTCTTGGTCTTATGCCAAAGTAAAAAAATAAATAAGAAAATAAATAAATATATTTCCAGCAATTGGTAAATGCAGTTTTAAAATGAAAATATGTTTTTAAATGCACTTATCACTGCTGAACAACTGGTGTATTTCACCATGCACCAGAGACAGCCTGGAGCTAGAATCAAGGAAAAAAATCTTATGAACATGTTTACTAATAAAACAGGTTGTAGCTGAATAACCTCTCAGAATGAGAAAATATTTTGTAACTTGACTGGCCTCGTATTTTTGTTGATGTTGTTGTTATTCGTGTTAGGTTCCTTCACTTATTTCTGCTTGGAATACATGACACATGTCCGTGGAGGTGGTTAAACAAGTAATCCAAGAGCAATCTAAGACCCAACAATCAAAGATTATTTCATGCTTAGCAGAAGTCAAATGAATTTGGGTCAAATTTTCTTTAGTTTTCTCATAGTTTATTCTTTATTCTTTATGTCATCCTGCTTTTTAAGTGTAAAAGTTGCTGTTGTAAAATTGATTTCTTTTTTGGCTGAGGAGACAAAATTGTGCTTTTTCCAAAAATGTAAAAGATTTATGAAATAGCGTAAAATATTTCTCAACCACCGATAGAACCTGCATTGTATAGTCACGAAATGTGTATTTTATCTTCTTCTCTACGTCACTCATCATATGCTATGAGAGTATTATTTTCTTTTTGCTAGAACAAAAGCTTTATATCTTTGAGTAGCCAGTAAATATGAAGTTAAGACATTCATGCATTTCACAAGAATATTAGCAGTGTAAGTAATGTGAACAATTTTCTATCCATGTTTGAAACTGAGTTGCAGTCTTGTTTGATTCCTTTGCTGTTTTGTTTTTTGGTTTTTCTTTTTTGCCATTTTTTCATTCTTATATCCTCACCATATGTTGTTTTGATATTTAGGGCTTAAAACTTATGGAAGGGAGTTTGTGAAAGGACATTTCGGATGATTATATTGAACAAGTCAAATGACAATAAAGAAGTTCTCTCTCACCAACTTGTGACCAAAGTTGAATAAACTAGGAGTAGAAATGAACAAACAGCAACATAACCACCATTTTGAATTAAGTGTGGTGAGTGAAGGAATGGTGTTAATTCTATGAGATGTGAAACAGTTAAAATGATCTGGTGTTAGTATCAAGTAAACAGTAATGCCACTAATGAATTAAAAGAGCTGAGGCAGAAGCAATGAACAAGCAATGCAATTAACAGAGAGGAGACAGAAATAATATCCAGGGAGGAAATTGTAGTTAATTAGTCCCAGGTCAGTCCTGATCAAACAATCCTATGATCAAAAGTTTTCACCTGTGACCATCCTATTTTATTTAGATATAATGTATCTAAGACTAATAACTTTAGGAGTGATGTATTAATGCAGTATGTCATATACCAAAAGCTCTTAATTATTGGAAAATTTCCCTCTTAGTCGGGCACAGAAAAGAATATTCTGACAGCAATAGTTAGTGACTCTCAAAGAAAAAGGGGAGATAATTGCATGAAATTGGTTTCAAATTTTGACACAAGGCCAGGAATTTTGGGGGGGGGGTGCTAGCCGATTACATTGACCTCAGTGGTCAATTGGTACTTAATTTATTGAGCCCTCAAAATGATGAAAAACAATTTGAACCCAGAATGTGCAGACAGACGAAATGCCACTAAGCATTTTGCCTGGCGTGCTAACGATTTTGCCAGCTTGCCACCTTATAATTGCAAGAAATTAAGAAGCAATCTCTTAAGGTTGATTTACATGTTTAGGGAAAAGCCTGATTATAGCTTATATCTTTTTGCTATTTGAGATTTTTAAGACTGCAGGGTATTTAGGGAGTGCTTTGTTATCTTTGGCAAATGAAATGACTGACCATATATTTTGGCAGGTAAAATACCTGCCCACGTTTCAGCTTTTGTGTGACCAACAGATTGAGAAAGCCACAAGGAATATAAATACAGGGAAATACAGGATACGAGATTCATTCTGAATATATTAAAAGGAGAGTTTAGATAACTACAGCAAGGAGGAGCTAACTCAACATATGAATGTAGGGAGACTAGATAGGTGAGGGCTAACTAGAGTGGGGAGGAGGGGGAGAGCAAGAAGGTCTCACAAACATTGAAATATATATTGACACACATTTTTGAAGTTGCTCATACTACTATGGTGTTGATTATACATGTTATATTTGCTGTTATTGTTGTTGCTGACAGTAGTGGTAGTAGTAGTAGTAGTAGTAGTAGTAGTAGTAGTAGCAGCAGCAGTAGTTGTTGTTGTAGTAGTAGTAGTGGTGGTAGTAGCAGCAGCAGTGGTGGTGGTGGTGGTGGTGTTAGAAGTAGAGGTATTGGTGTTGTGGGTGTGGAGGGAAGTAGTGTTGCAGTCAGTGCTGTAGTTGTTCTGTTGTATAGGTTGGATTAACTGTACTAGTGGTGTTGCAACGTTATTGCGTAGGTGACAGTATTAGTAGTTGTGTTACTATATAGTAGTAGTTCAGTCATTGTGTAGGCGGTAGTTTTAGTAGTGATGTTGTAGTCTTAATGACCGTGTTAATGGTGATGCTTTAGTGTTCTATAGGTGGTAGTTTGGCGATTGAGTTGGTGTAGTAGTTCTGTTATTGTATTGGTCATAGTTTTAGAGGTTACTTTAATGGTGTTGTATAAGTGATAGTTTTAATGACCGTGTTACTGCTCTTTTGAGGTATAGGTGATAGTTTTAGTAGTTGTTTGATGGGTATGTCCTTAGTGCCATATATTATTAAGATAGCTTAAGCAGAGAGAGAGAGAGAGTGAGAGAGAGAGAGAGAGTGAGAGAGAGAGAGAGAAGGTGAAGGAGAGAGAAAAAGAGAGAGTGCATGTATATATGCATGTGTGTGTTTTAGTCTATTTGTGTTTATATATATCAGTATGATTTCTGGACGTGCAATTACAAACAGTTTCAATGTCTTCTAAGTCTCAAGGGACAGCAATTGATGCAGCTGAGACGGCATCACATTCTTGGCGCGTGCGCAGTGAATGCCACTGAGCGATGGCCGAACGCTGTGACTGTACCATACGAGACCAATGCGTAATTTCATGCGGACCTGTAGCCATCTTACCGAGAACAATACGTCCAACGAAATCGTCCTTGCTCTTCGAGTTATAATCCCACACGGACACAACTAGACTTGCATTCGCCAGCTGACGAGGCGATACATTGAAGTTGATCGACTCATTGAAAACTGGGTCAATTGTATTTTTTTTACAGGTAGTTTTCTTACATTTCATGATCTTGTCATTGATGGTCAGAGTTACCTTCACAAATGGATCTGCGTAAAGAAAAAAAAGAACATAGAAAAAGGTATAATGTTTAGACAGAAATGTTTTGCCGGCTGAAAAATGCACAGCACCGAAATAGTAAGGATATGAACAGTAAACACTCATGAAGTGAAAATACAAAGGTATGTAAGTGACAGTCTAGTGTTTATATGTGTGAAAATTTGAAATAAATAAAATTTAGATAGAAGTAGTATAAAAATATACGAGTTACATTTTTTAATGTATCCCAGCATAGCACTAGCGTAGCTAGGGTGTGTGCCACACGAGGCGGCCCTTCCGTTTGCCGCCCCGGGACACCACAAAAAACATATTGCCTACAGCAGACCCAAAAGTACCACCCTTTTAAAAGTGCCCCTACCGACCCTAGCTGCGCTAGTGCAGCACTGTATGGTCACAACTCACTGACTGGAAACTGTGTTAGCCTCTACAGTTTAAGCCACGATGAGAAAAGCGAAGGATAATCATGAGACCAAAGAAACAATAACCCACAATATGGTAGAGACCAAAACGTCTCATAATGAGGAGTATTGGTGGAATGTCTCAGAGAAAACTTCAATAAAATGCAAAATAATGGACCAGACAGTGATTTAAGACAGAGAAGAGAAACTGTGTACAGTCGTGGAAATCAGCTGCCCAGCAGATGTAAATATAAAGCTAAAGATTAGTGAAAAAGAAAACACCTACGATTAATTACTGAGAAATCTACAGTTACTCTACCCGAGTTACACTTTCAGATTTATATTTGTAATTATTGGAACACTGGGTAATGTAACACACTGCCTAAATATCAATCTTGAGAAATTAGGCTTCTCAAAACCAGAAAGCAAAAAGCTGATTCGAAAAAATACGGATCCAAGTCATCAACGAAACTGTAAAAATCTGTAAAACTTTCTAGAAGTTTAGCATTTAAGTGTATACGCGCATGTCTAGACGTGCAAATAAGTGCACGAAAATACATACATAGAAGAAAACATTCAAACCTACATAGGCACTGACTCCAAATACGGAACATATACACGGATACATGCTCAAATACGCTGTTGTTGAAACCCCGATGAAGGAGCCTTGAATCTTGGTTAGAAACCAGCTCTTTCTTTATTGGCAAGAAATCTTGAAATAAAACTGAATAATAACTGACATACATACATACATACATACATACATACATACATACATACATACATACATACATACATACATACATACATACATACATACATACATACATACATACATACGAGATACACAAATACTCCTCGTATATACATACATACATATATACATACACACACACACACCTACATACGAGGGGGTACCCAAAAGAAACCAGAATTTTGCAATATTATTTTATTCATTTAGTTTTACATCTCTACACTTTTATCGCCTTCAAAGTATTCTTCATTTGAAGCAATTCATTGGTCCAGATGCATTTTCCACTTTTTGAAGCAGTGCTGGAAATTCCTCGAAGTGATGCCTTTTAATGCCTCTGTCGTTTTTTTCTTCACCTCTTCCACATCTCCAAATTCTGTAGGACCAGTTTTCGTCACCAATGATGACCTTTGAAAACAGGTCCGGATCGACTTCCAGCTGTCCTTTCAGTTCACAACAAGCATTCAGTCGTGACTGCTTTTGATCTTCCGTGAGCAAGAGAGGCACAAATTTTGCTGCAACTCTTTTCATTTACAATTCCTCGCTCAAAATTCGTTGATAGGAGCTCCAGGGCACACCAGTCATATCAACAAGTTCGTCAATTTTTCAGTGACTGTCCTCCAAGATCAGCTCAGGAATTTTCATGATGTTTTCATTTCTTTAGGAGGTCGATGGTTCCTCTGAACGAGGTTGATCTTCAAGCGATAAGTGACCATTCTTAAAACGTGTAAACCACTTGTAAACTTGTATTTTGTTCATGGCAGCGTCCTTGTAAGCTGTTGGAGGCATGACAGTTGTTTCGGCTGCCGTTTTCTCCAGCAGAAAACAGAAGCTCACAGAAGCACGCTGTTCCTTCGTTTCAGTAATCGCAAAAATTGACTAAAAAGGGAGAAGCACTGCAAAACAAAGATGCACCACGTGTCAGTACGAGCAGAGGTCTTCCAATTAACGCATAAGTACCTGAGTATTCCACAGATACTCCTGGTTGTATGGTTGAGACTCTGCCTCCAAACTATGTTGGGTTAAGTCTCACTGAGTGGCATCTTGGGAAAGTGTCTTCTACTATAGACCCAGGTCAACTAAATAAAGCCTTGTGAGTGGATTTGGGAGATGGAAACTGAAAACAATCATCGTCAGAGACACCTTAGCAGCATAGTAGGCCCCTGGGAACATTAATGTACTGGGCCATGTAATATCTATTTATTGACAGCAAGCTACAACAGACATAGATCAGAATTGGGTCCCTAGACCCGCGGAGCTTCAGGGCAACTGCCCAGTGTTCTAATGCCTTAAGATGGCACGGACCTTTCCGCTATTCCCTTTCTGATGAAGAGTCATGCTCAAAACCTTACACACCACCCCACCTCTTTTTTCCGTCTTAAACTGAGGGTCAACCTAGTACATTCACTGTGTACGTTCTTATGAATTTGTATGGTTATGTATAGAAGAATATTAATCAATAAAATTCCGACCTGGTCTGGTTTTCACGTTTTACTATTTACAACTTTTACAAGTTTACAATATTATATATTTATTGTGATAAAACTTGTACTTTCAGGCGTTACGCATGTAGTAGTAGTAGTGTAGTAGTAGTAGTAGTAGCAGCAGCAGCAGCAGCAGCAGCAGCAGCAGCAGCAGTAGTAGTAGTAGTAGTAGTAGTAGTAGTAGTAGTAGTAACAGTCGTATTCCACAATTGACAATGATAGTGAGATGATTAAATTTGTCCTTTAAATATATTCCGATAGGCCCCATCAGGCTGAATCCTACGAACTGTATTTTGACCAATTAGTATGTGGCAAAGATATCACGGTTTGGTGAATGTGCCAACATTTATCCCGCTTTTTTCAACGAAATATTTTAGCCTCTTTCTCTCTCTTCCTCCCTCTCTCTCTCTCTCTCTATATATATGTGTTTGTGTGTTTGGGTGTGTGTGTGTGTGTACCGTGCGAAAGTCTTCGGCCACTTTAAATTATTTTAAATTTCTACAACTTACCAACTTGTTAGTGAATGTTTCGCATTGCGTTTTTTTACTAATAAGCGAGAATTTGTCAGAAGGCCTGCAGGAAAGCGAAACGACCCACGTTACACGACGAAAACACTGAAGTTTTGGGGTAAGAGTCTGATGCTTTGGGGATACATAAAATGTGATGGTCCAAGAAAATTGGTTATAATTGCAACTAACTTGAATAGGACAATTTGATACCAGACTTTTTCAGCATGACGGAGCTCTATGTCTCAGATTGCGTACAATACAACAGAGTCTGACTGATGAAGGTGTTACTGTATTGAAAGATTGGCCAGCTCAGAGCCCTGACTTAAATAGCATCGAGCAAATGTGGACAGAACTAAAGAGAAGAGTTTGTCAGAAGAATCCACGCAATCTTGAAGAGTTGTGGGAGCTCAGGCACACATAATGGCATCTCATACCTGTGAATATGGTGAACGAATTGTACGTATCTCTTCCCAGGTATATTGAAGCAATTATTCAAGCTTAGAGAAGCCACATGAAATATTAACAATGTATAATAACTTCTAGAAATTAATTTCCATTATAGACATTTTTCTGTTTAAAAACACTGTAACTTGATTGGTTTATGTGAGGTGACCGAAAACTTTTGCACGGCCATTTTTGGTGGTCGTCTCGCGTCTTCCCCTCTCATTCAGAACCCCTACTACAAAATATAATGATTAGATATGGAAATGACTCCAACAGGACCAATGTTTCATCAGTGAAAAAACGCAATGCGAAACATTCACTTACAAGTCGGCAATTAGTAGAAATTTACTATAGTTTAAAGTGGCTGAAAACTTTTGCATGGTACTGTATGTATGTATATATATATATATATATATATATATATATAGTCCGACGTTGGCTCAACTGGCCAAAACTTCGAAGTCACTGATAAAATATTCTTTTTTAAGAATAATAAACATATCTGTGTGTGTGGTGTGTGTGTGTGTGTGTGTGTGAGTGAGTGAGTGTGTGTGTGAGTGTCTTATGTGTTGTGCGTGTTTGTCTCCAACCGCCGCATGACAGCCAGTATTGGTTTGTTTACGTCTCGTAACATATCGGTTTGGCAAAAGAGAGACACTTAGAATAAATATTAGGCTTAAAAAAAATGTATTGAAGTCAATTTGTTCAGTCAAACCTTTCAAAGTGGTGCCCCTGTATGGTCGCAGTCCAATGATTATAACAAGTATTAGTTAAAAGATTAAAAGAAAAAAAAGACACGAGCGACCTTAATATAATTATCAGGCACAACCAACGTGACACTGTGTGTGACAAGACTGTACCTTCGAATTACAGACACAACCAATCCAACGGGGTCCTCACAGTTTCCGTCGAGTTAATTTTACTTGGACGGACTCAAGGCAAAGGTAAAAAAAAGATAGTTGCCCAACATGTCACACAGAAGGATCGAACCCGATATCTTGTGATCATAAGGCGAACGTCTTAACTATTATTCGGTCATGCTTAGTCATTATATCATTGTTGCGTAGAATATGAATAAATATGTCTTTAGGTAATTTCATTATACGAATTTTTCGAAATTTTTGTTTATACCCTGTCGACTTCGTTATTATGGAATTTCACCTGCGTATGTGCGCGTACGCGAGTGTGTATGCGTGTATTTGCTCATGGCGCATGTGTGTAATGCATGCATATGTGTATACACACAACACACACACATACATATATACATATACATATGCCAATATAGATATACATAGGTATATATGTATGTTTATACATACATACATCAGATAGATAGATAGATAGATAGATAGATACAAATGTAGATATATGTATGCATATTTCATGAGTGTGGGTGTGTGTGTGTATACACAGAAAGAAAGAGAGAGAGAGAAATAATATATATCTACATATATACTGATATATACATACAAACATTTATATATATATATATATATATATATATATATATATATATATATATATATATTATATATATATATATATATATACTCACATACGCATATGCATATACACATATATAAATATATTTACATGCAGTTGAGTATATGTCGGTCATAGAGTGATAAATAGATGTATGTGTGAATTCATACTTTTATGCACGCAAAGAGAGGAAGAGAAAGAAGAGAATCAATGCATAACTGATAATAATCTAATAGATATCATTCTCAAAGATGGAACAATTGCTCTTGTAATTTTACACTGGCTATTCCCGAGGGGGAACAGGCATCCGATCAAAGGCATTTGGATATGTAATCACTCAATTCCTGGTTCTCATTTATACATTTATACAAGATACAAGTACGATTCTGATACAAGCATGATTCCCTAGCTATACATGTACATGCACTGGTGTCTTACAACAGTTGTTTTGTTGAGGTTCTTGTTGTTCCTGATGTTTTTGTTGTTGTTGATGACGACGATGACGACGACGATGACTACGATGGCCAAGTTGTTTATCCCCCAGGTCATCACTGATGAAGGAGATAAAAGACGCCAGCAGATCAAAAAGATTCCAGTTGAGAATTTTCCTTTCCACTGGTGACATCTACCACTACATTATCTTTGTCCTTCCTTTTTATTTCTTATTTTCAAAGGTAATAGTGAAATTTAGCTATTGTTTCAAGTAAGTCGAGTGACTTCGTAGTTGTTTCCTTCGTTTGGCTTGACAATAATTGATTTCACAGATAGATGCCTTTCTCAAAACAAAGCAATAAATTGTGTAGTAAGGAGCTCAGCCTATCATCAGCCAGGCATACTAAGATAAGGAGAGTTATGTACCTTGTTCAAAACAACAACACAACTTAGATGTTGCAATTTGCTTCAGCCTTCATCCATTTACTTGTTTCAGTCATTGAATTGTGGTCATGCTGGGATACTGCCATAAAGGTCTTGATCGAAAATATTCACTCCAATACATATTCATTTTTAAGTTTGTTACGTACTCTATTGTGTATTTTGCCGAACCGCTAATTTACGAGACCGTAAACAAACCAGCACTGGTTGTCGAGTGGTGTAAAGACAAGCTCAAAGACATGCACACAAATAGTATCCTCCTACATATACATACATATAGAGACATACTCACATACATAATACATACATAATACATACATACATACATACATACATACATACATACATACATACATACATACGTACATAATACATACATACATACATACATACATACATACATACATACATAATACATACATACATTGACACATACATACATACATAATACATACATACATACATACATACATACATACATAATACATACATAATACATACATACATACACACATACATAATACATACATACATACACACATACATAATACATACATACATAATACATACATACATACATGCATACATACATAATACATACATACACACAAACATAATACATACATACATACATGCATACATACATACATAATACATACATACATACATACATACATACATACATACATACATACATACATACATGCATACATACATACATACATACATACACACATACATACATATATATGTGTATACACATGCACGCTGGCGCACAAACATGCGCACAAAAAAGAAAGAAACGCAGCTCCGATAATGGCCATAGTGAACAACTATTGAAAATATATTGCAAGAAGATACGAAAATTTTAGAAGAAAAAAAATGAGCGGAAATCGAACCGGTGAGTGTTAATAGGACATCAAAACAATGATTCTCCCCAGACACAACAAATCTAAATGAAAGTTCTGGGAAAATTATTCCTGGTCTATTTTGCGCATTTAACGATGCTTGATCTTCAATTGTCTCCTTCATTATTCTATGAGCAAGAAGTATGCTACTCGTAGATATAGATTGTTACTATGTATTCCTATTAAATTTGTGTGTGCACTTTAATAGTATTATTATATTGTTTTTATTCGTCTTATATTCGTATCTTCATGCCACCAGACTATTCGCCTAAGGAAAGCTATCTGTATTTTTGCTTGTTGTAATACTTAAGTTCAATAAATTATAGTACATATGTTTTTAGTTTTCCCTTAACTTTTCCTTAACCTTCGCAAGAATGAAAAAGCAAGGTTGACATCCGTGGGACTTGAACTCAGAACGTAAATAACTATAAGTAAATACTGCAAATCTCTAATGATTCTGTCAATCCATCATTCTTTAAAAATCCTATTAATAATGATTGCAAATATAAGCACAAAACTACGATTTTGTGGGAAGGATACAGTCCAGTCGATTTACTCAGCTTCAGCACTTGACTGGCGGTTTATTGATTCCGTAACGGTTAAGTCGGCCTAGACAGGTGTTGAACAAGACGTTGTTTGTCTGGTTCTCTGAAAGTGGGCCATACACGGCCATGGCAGCAATGATGATTTCTAACATAGGCACAAAGCCTCAAATTTTGGAGTGAGTAAAAGTTGACAAAGACCTACTTCATTACTTGAATGCAAGCCCAACGCTAATGGGGTGCACTGGACGGTACTTCCCTCTGACTATTCAATGGTGCACCCTCAGATTTACATTGAGATACTTATTTCGAAACTCCACTTTAGTGCCCACCCAGAATATTCTGAAAATTCTCCCAGGTACCAAAGTCTGGTGACAGGCCTGCTTCAATGGTACTTTATCTTATCAATACCGGAAAAAATAAAAATAAACCTCTAAACTCAGTACGTAAAGATAAGTAGCCCCAATAATACTCAAATCATTTTGTTTGATGTTCTATCGATTTTTGCCAATCTACAGACAAACAATGGCAACTACAATATCTGGATGCAGAAACTTACCTGAACCTCCAACCAGGTCTGTCTGTAGCAGCTGTTTAGCTTTAATGATGTCCACATTTAGTCTCCCAGCACTTGGCAAATAATTGAGTGAGAGAAGGATTTCACCTAGGTCGTGTCTCTCCTGAGATCATCACAGCAAATTGTTGACAGCAATGAATTATTTGAAAATAGAAGGCAGAATTTATAGATTACACATGGAATAAAAAAAAAAAGAAGCTATATGTAAACTTCATTATATGCTGTACACTTCAGTATAAAATTATTGTTTATAAATCTTTACACACACAAAGGCATACATATATATTACCGCAATAACACGCACAAATACATACAAATATATTACCGCAAGAACAGTTAACTGTATCTGGCATAAAGACAATTCACCAAGAAATTATGCACCAAGAAAGGAAAAGAAACAAGTATCATGATCAGATAGAAGACTGCTGCAAGAGTTGATGGAGAACAAGGTTTTTGCCGGTGGAGCTTGGCAATGGAGGATTTGCAGGTCATACTCTGAGTAAGGCGTATGGAAGTCTTGGATGTTCAGAAAATCGCAGAAAAAGTACCACCAAGAACAACGTAGAGGTTGTTGAGCTGCTGAAGAAATGTCTTGATCGCTCTGGCTGCAAAAAAAGGTAATCGATGGGGTCAGCAGAATGCCGCTTGGGTACAGACCTAAGTTCGATTAACTTAGTTGAGGTCGACTGGATAAGGGTGTATATTGTAAGAGCCGAAACAGTCAGTGACTCCAGGATACTGACGGTGAATCCAAGCATTGCATTTATTCTTTTATTCTTTTACTAGTTTCAGTCATCAGACTAAGGCTATGCTAAGAAATCTAACTCTTTAATTGCTATACAGAGCAAGATAAAGCAGTGGTATTTCTCCTAATTGCATGTTTAAAAGAGGATTTATAATTCATGTACTGACTTTTGAAAGATCTTTCACACATACCAATGTAGGATTTAGTTTGTGATAGACGAGAATGGTGGACTTTCACTTGGTAATTTAATGGTTCTGCATTATATTTATCATTAGGAGAACATAATTCTCCAAATTTACAAATAATTATCTTCCCTATATGTAACAAATTCATTATATATTTATTTATAGCTATTGTAGTGCAAAGCGCTAGTTCTCTAAACGTACAAGATAAGCTTTTCCTGATTTTATATAATTTGTCTCGATTAATGGTCTCTGAGCAATCTCGTCGTCTTTGCGCAGTCTAACGTTTACGATTTTAAATTTTGATATTTTAAAATTCTGATAATAGCAAAACAGTAGAATAATCACTGTAGCTAGCTGGTTCTGTAGTATTAGAGAGTAAAGTTAATGTAAATCCACTGAGTGCGATATCGTCAAATTTTATCTCTCCATTTACAAAATCTTCTTCACTAAAGCACTACAGTTTGGAAAAAAATACACAGGCCAAAGATACACAGGTCAAAAATTCCTTCTTTTAATAAGGTCAACAATCTTTTGACGTCACTATGATAAGATTGAGTGAAGGCATATTTGCGAGATCGGTGCATTATATAAATTACATATATAACGTGACAATACCACTCAAAAAATTCAAATTCAAAACATTAGGCATAGGACTGCACAGAGACGATAGCTTGGCTGCCTCATATACTATTAGCATTGATGGACGCCATTTTAATAATAAAATAATAATTGGTAATCTATGACTAAACGGTGCAGTATTATAGTTAATCTTTTAGACACTATTTTAAGATTTAGACACAAGCACAGAAAACCAACTAAAAAACTTGTGTGTGTGTGTGTGTGTGTGTGTACCTGTGCGTGTGTACGTGTGCGCTAACATACATTCATATATACGTGTGCATATATATATCAATGCAAACGCGCGCACACACATATATCGACAAAAATTCTACCGAACCCCTATTGTCTTTATGAAATTTGTCTGCAACATATTTAAACGAATTTATGACATATCCCCAGATAAAACCACATTTAACGGAGCAGATAGTTATTACAACGAAATATTAGATAATAATTGTGGAAATTACTAGCTTCATAAAACCAAGAAGAAAAGTAGAAGAATCTATGAATGAAGAAATTAAACACCAAAGGAAGCGTAAGTGCATCCAAAAGAGGTTTTGCTTTAGCACCCCAATTACAGTCAACGTCATTACTTAGTTAAAATCATTCTAAAATTAATTTGCGAAATTTTTTTCCTACCAAAAGCAAATTACACAATCTTTTCAAAGGAAACAACTTTAAAGTGACTGGCCATCTACGCAGCATGCTTCATGTATACATATTAACGATAGGCCAGTTACAGCAGTATTTGTCCCGAGATAACATCTCTTCTGAACTTGTTGCGTTAAAAACAAAATAAATATCAGAGAGAGAGAGAGGGGGAGGGAGAGAGAGAGAGAGAGGCGAAAATTCGTCTCATCTGTGGTCAGCTAGAGCACCAAATATATTCTGGCCATCTGGAAATTTTAAATGGCTCATACTCACAGCCAGCAACATGCTCGGGCAAGAATTATTTACCGATTTCTATATCACAAATGACGAATTCTCGTCTGAGCAAGTACTCGCCACTGAAACGGCCCCCAAAAGCCGAAATGTATTTCGCAATCTCGCTGACTGCTGCAAAGGTAAATTCCCACTTCTCTCTGACAAATTCCTTACTTCTCTCACCCCCTCTCTCACGCTCTTTCGTTCTCTCTCCCTCCTCTCTCTGACACTTGTATTTTTAACACAAGTCCAAAAGAGCTGTTGCATCTGGATAAATACTGCAGTAAAAGGCCTACCAATTTGATTAATACTAGGGATGAAATTTTTGTTCATGTAAACACATGACCAAATATCTATTCATTATTCTGAAGTAACTCTTCAGTCATCTTTTACTTAGTCTGATATTTTAAAAAAACATATCTATATAGTATCCTTTACTATGGAATATAATTACTCATCACATCCCTCTCTATACATTTTTCCCTCCACACGTTTGGATATAGGAACTTATATCTTTCCTTAGTATGTAATATACTAACACATTTTGTATTTTATTTGTATACTGTGTCCATGTGCTCCCTTTCTTTATCTCTCCCCCCTCTCTACATACCTATTCAAACAATTACTTCCTTATGTTATTAGCTACTATACCTTATAATTACGTATATCTTAATACTGGCTAATGTACACATGTATGCACATGTGCGACTTTAAGGTGATCTACATGTCTACACCCATGTATGCATATCTAGGTATTGATCTTATATGTGTGTAAATTTATATGTATATATGTGATTATTTTTTATGTATATAAGTAGGTACAAACATGTATGTTAATATGAAATTGTGTATCTGCGTATATATGTATGTTCACATACATATATACACAATTTATTGTGTGTGTGTATTTATATGTATATGTGTGTGCCTTTTTTAAAAATATGTATGGTGTATTTGTACAGTTTATATATATACATACATATATATATACATACATATATATATATATATATATATATATATATATATATATATATATATATGTATAAACCTTAATCGTATATCTACACGAATTCCTATATCTATACACTCATGTTTACACACGTATAACTAAACATACACACACTCTCCTCCTTATCAAATTATCTTTCTTCTATATTAAGGATAAATTTTTGAACACCTACGTGTACCCTTCTACTCGTAGTTCTTTTCTTATATTTATACTGGCACGGCACCCCTACAACTCGAATACCATTACGACAATACTGCCATTCTATATCCTTCTCACAGATAATACCTTAGAATTAATCTTTTTTATATATATACTAAAATACACCTTCTGTATAACCCACACACCCCTGTCCAAATTTTTTTTTACTCATCTCTTTCTCCGCTCATTTATCTCCCCTACATTTACTTTAGTCTATCTAACTTCATTTTTAAATTCACAATTTTTATCTTTATAAACACCGCAAGTACATACTACTTTAAATGTAATATTAATACCTGCTTCTGTGTTTTTGCTTTTTTTTTTCTCCTTTCTTATTAATCACGTGACCGACCAGGCTATCATATGTTGCTACACATCGCTGGTCACAGTGCGCTTCGCATTGTTTTAGCCTTCAAATGACGCCACCCCGCTGGCTAAGCGAGCAGGCCAACAGAAGAAAGAATGAGAGAAAGTTGTGGCGAAAGAGTATAGCAGGGATCTCCACGTGGAGCCTCGTGGAGCTTTAGGTGTTTTCGTTCAATAAACACTCATAACGCCCGGTCTGGGAATTGAAACCACGATCCTACGACCGCGAGTCTGCTGCCCTAACCACTGGACCATTGCGCCTCCACTTATTATTAATACGTGTTACCAAATATAATTTTTTTATGTAAAGATGAGTTCCTTTATATACATCATCTTCTCTCTTTAACTCATTCTCATTCCTCTATTTTTTGCTATTTATTTGCGTTAACCATCTAGTATTAGCTTCTCATACAACACTTGCTCACGCTAAACTTCTTTCTTCTATAAAGATATTTTATAAGATATATTATACTACGTACTAATTTCAACGGTTAGTTTTAATTTAGACTAGCAGCATAGCCCGGCGTTGCCCGGGTATGTAAGAGCCCCTAGTAGGCAACGACTAATCCCAATCTAGTCCTTTCTATCTAGGGAACGAAGGTGCATGTGTAGGTTGCAATGTCTTCTGTGTATACGATGTTCCTAGCTGTCCCTTTGGGCGAAAACACGATTTCCCAAAATGGCATGATTTTATCGATTTTTCTGATGGTAAGATATTGCATGGAAAACTAACGTCAGAATTAAGTTGAGTTTGGTGAAAATCGATTGCAAGTTGCGAAAACTACAACAGAAAATGTTGCATATAAAAAGCTGAGATTCTCGACCCCATGTCGAATTTATCGATCTTTTTCAAAACTGGGGGAACTTTTCAAAATTTTCTCTGCCTTAGTTTTGAATTATGACATTGGGCTATGCGTGTGTCAAGTTTCATCAGAATCGGTTGAAAGCCGTGGTCAGGGTGAGGGTACAACCTGACAGACACACAGACAGACAAACTGCCGTTTATATATAGAGAGATTTGGTATTGTCTTCCCATTGGACATTTCTATTACTTACTTGCCCTACGCCACATATATGGAGCTATAATTATAATTTCCGTACTCATCTTTAGAGGGAACGTTTCCGATACCTCTTTACTTATATCTTCAAATAACCGTTGAAGCTGTTAGTTATGGTTCAATATCCGACATGACTCCGATCCCTTTCTCACATGGATACCAATAAGACCCTTCTAGATCCAATTTTCTCTGCTGTATTTCTTTTTAAGTTTCTTGTATTATGGTTTCTTTCTTTCCTGCACAGAAGAGTACGCTGATATTGATTTAATTTAATTCAGCCACAAATTAATATTTTTATTATATCTCTGTAAGAAACGATCGTCTGCAAGAATTAAACTCCTAAATTTTAACAATTTGTTTCCTACATTCTTAACTAAATTGATGAGATTTATGGTACTTCATTCCATAAATTCATCATACATTAAATATATATATATATGTGTGTGTGTGTGTGTGTGTGTGTGTATGTTTATATGCATTTATGTATATATATATATATATATATATATATATATATATATATATATATATATATATATATATATATATACAGAGGGCGATGAATAAATTGTCGTCTAATGACGCAAAAATGGAAATAACACTGACATCTCATTTTAACAGATATATTTACCAAAATTACAAAAAGATATTTTGAAATACTAAAGAGTAATTTAATTCAATAAACACGCTATTGGCTTCAACCACGGCCTCCAGACGACTTCGGAATCTCCTGCAACTCTTCTGGACAGTCTCTATGTTTGAGTTGGTGAATGGTGCCATAATCCTTGCCTTCAGTTTATCTTTGGTGTTACAAGGAGTTTTGTTGATCTCTCGCTCAACTGCACCCCACATATGATAACCAAGGGGGTTGTAGTCTGGGAAGTTAGGTGGCCAGATGTTAGGAGTGATGTGGTTGCAGAAATTGTTTGACAGCCATGCCTGGGTTCTCCTGCTTGTATGTCATGGTGCAGAGTCCTATTGCCTGACATAGGGTGTTCCAGCAGCCACCCTCTTGAACAAGGGCAGCACTACCTCCTCCAGACACTTGATGTAGGGCTCCGTGTTGAGTTTGAGGCCATGTGGCAAGATGAAGGAAGCAAAACGTCGCCATCGCTAGTGATCACTCCAAACACCATGCTGTTGGCTGGATGTTTGATTTTTATCACTCTCGGTACATATCCTCAGATTGACACCCACTCTGAAATGTTTACATTGGAGCTTCCGGCACGAATTACAAGCTGTGCAGCATGTCGTTTTCAAATTTCTAGCAAAGTGAAATGCATCGTGGTGCTGTTTTTCTCACATGCGGTGCCCAACTGACCCTACTATACTGTGTAGCCGACAAAATCAAAAACAGAGTGCATGCGAGAAATTAAAAATATAAAATGACGACAATTGAACCATTGCACCCTGTATATGTGTGTATGTGTGTGTGTGTGCATGTGCGTGTGTGCATGCATGTGAGTATGTGTGTGTGTGTGTGCATTTTGTATAAATGTGTATATATGTATGTACATATATATAAATGTATGTGTGTGTATGCGTATATATGTGAGTGAATGCACATACACATATATAATATTACATTATATATTATATTTTGGTATATATATGCATGTGTATATATATATATATATATATATATATATATATATATATATATATACATATATACATAAACACATATTATATATATATATATACACACACAACACACACACACACACACATATATATATATATATATATTATATATATATAATATATATATATATATATATAATATATATATATATATACATATATATATAAGTATATATGTATATATATATATATATATATGCATATACAGATATATATGTTTATATGCATGTGTAGTTATGTATGCATGTATTACACATATGCATGTGTGTGTTTGTATATATGTATATATGTATATGTATATATATATATAATATATATATATATATATATATATATATATATATATATATATATATATATATATGTATATATATGTGTACATATATATATATATATTATATATATAATATTATATATATATATAATATATATATATATATGTATGTATATGTACATGCATACATATATATGCGCAGTATTTCACATTCAAACATGACTAAAATGTCAGCTAATTCAAATGACTAACTTTGAAATATTGCCGTTGTCTTTCCTGTACGGAAACTGTGTCCACTGGCCAAGCGTACACAGCAGGAGGGAAATAATATAATACATCTACTTTGATAGTATAGATGGGGAATAAATGAACGAATGAATTATAAAGAGAGGGAGAAGTGGTGGGAGGAAATTATGATATAACTACGCACTCTGCACCACTGACCACTACAAATCACTAACCACTATCACCACCACCGCCATTACTCTATCTACCGACAGGCTGACTCCAGTAATATTGCACAGTTAACACGATAATGCATATCACTGCAAATAGACGGCTATTTTGAGAGCAAACATGACAGGGAAATACCATCAAGAGACGGCGACTGAAATTAATGTCATAATATATTGCACTGGTGATAGAGACACTTAGTAAAAACCACCCGCCACTGTAATGTCGGACGTTGTCATATCCCACACCACTGCATCTACCACCACATTCGTACATCCGCCTCTCTGGTCACTAGTAATACCGCCGAAAAGCAACTACCAACACAGTATCACTTGCAGCCGTTAATGCATTTGGTACAACCTTCTACTTCTAAGTGTTTGCTCGAACTGGTAGAAATAGCAACTAAATCTCCCTCTCAGATCACACTCTGCTGCGTTAGAAAACAAAGGGAGGGTTGGATAATGTGTGATACCAGCTTTCCTACACATCTTTTTATCTTTTCATCCTTTTACTTGTTTCAGGCATTAGACTGCGGCCATGCTGGGGCACCAGCATGAAGAATTGTTTAATCGAATGTATCGACCCCCCACCAACCAGTACAAATTTTTCTTTTTAAAGCTTGATATTTTTTCTATCGGTCTCTTTCTGTTGAATCGCTAAGTTACGGGGATGTAAACAGACCAACACCGGTTGTCAAGCGGTGGGAAGGGGACAAATCCCCCCCCATATATATATATATATTATATATATATATATATATATATATACGAGAGAAGTCAAAAATTATCCGCACTTTCGCGCTAACATGTCTTTATTATTGTCACACTGTCTTCTGCGCATGCGTGCTTATAGTTGGGGCTATTGTAGTCACATGATCGAAGTTCGAGCCTGATCGTGCCATTTTTCTTTCTGGCTTTACAGTGTAAGCATGGCCGCTCCACTAGCAATGTGCACCAAAGAAGAACAAAGAGCAATGGTCCATTTTTTTCTGGAAAAGAGGTGTATGATCAGCAGTGTAAGATACAGTGATTTGCTGGCCAAAAACTCAAGCCAGCAATTCACGCCAAATGCCGAAGCCTATTGTCGAAGAAAGTTTTGTTGTTGCATGACAATGCACAGCCACACACGGCCGTCCAGACCATTGAAACCATTAACCAATTGGGTTTTGAGGTGCTGAAACACCCTGCCTACAGCCCAGATTTCGCCCCTTCCGACTATTATATCTTTGGACAGCTCAAAGCTGGTTTACGAGGTCGTAGATTTCCTACGGATGAAGATGTGAAGGATGCGGTGTATAAATGGATGCACGACCAATCGAAACCCTTCTTCTTGGAGGGAATCCGCAAACTTGTGAACCACTGACCAAGTGCATCGAAAAGGAAGGAGACTATAAAGAAAAATGACGTATTTGTTTATCCCCTGCTTTGGTGTAAATACATTGAAAAAATATGAGTGCGTATAATTTTTCACCTTCCCTTGTGCATATATACAACTTTACAACTTATAGTTTCTTTTAGTTTCCGTCTACCAAATCCACTCACAAGGCTTTAGTCGGCCCGAGGCTAATGTAGAAGACACTGAACCCGGAGCCATGTAGTTGGGAAGTAAGCTTCTTAACACACAGCCACGCCTACTGGAAAAAAGACAGTATGGTCAAGGGTGGAATATCTTTGACCATAGGTTTGGTCGACCATACCTGACCTGAAGTTAAACAACAAGAACAACAATAAGCCATTGCTTTGATAAGACGTCATTATACAACCACTCTACAACAGTTACCACCACACAACTACAACTGGAACCACACCATGCAACCAACACACAACAATTACTACAGCCAGCGTACCACAACACTACAGCCAACTTACAACACCCCTACCACAAACATACCTCAATACTACAACCAAGACATTATATCTCTACAGCCAATACACCTCATCGATATAGCTCTCCCAATACTATCACCATTATCGCTAGGCAATACCGCAGCTACTAAAGTACAATTAAATATACCCGTACACTGTTACAGAAGCCACAACGTTACTCGACAAATCACCAGACTGGTATCACCAACACTACCACCACCAACACCACCACCACAACCACCACAACCACAATCACCACCACCACCACCACCGCCATCAATATCACCATCAGACAAGGATGTGGATAAAGACTGGCCTCTAGACACGAACTACATCGGCCCCCATCCCTAAAGGGCCTTGAACCTTTGCGGTTTGGCAAAAGAGACCGATAGAATAAGTATCAGGCTTTCAAAAATAATAAATACTGTGGTCGATTCATTCGACTAAAAAGTTTTCAAGGCGATACCCCAGCATGGCCACAGTCTAATGACTGAAACAAGTAAAAGGTAAAAGATAGTAAGTATGGTGGTAGTTACAGTAATGTAGTAGTAATTATATATCTTTATTGCCCACAAGGGGCTAAACATAGAGGGGACAAACAAGGACAGACAAACGGATTAAGTCGATTAGATCGACCCCAGTGCAAAACTGGTACTTTATTTATCGACCCCGAAAGGATGAAAGACAAAGTCGACCTCGGCGGAATTTGAACTCAGAACGTAATGGCAGACGAAATACCGCTAAGCATTTCGCCCGGCGTGCTAACGATTCTGCCAGCTCGCCACCTCGGTATCAATCGGTGACCTCCGTCTCTCATTATCTCTTTCTACTATAAGCACAAGGCCTGAAATTTTGCAGGGGTGGCCAAGTCAATTACATAGACCCCAGTACTTGACTGCTACTTATTTTATCGACCTCGATAGGATGAAAGACAAAGTCGACCTCGGCGGAATTTGAACCCAAAACGTACAGACAGACGAAATGCTGTAATTTATTTTGCTCAGCGTGCTAACGCTTCTTATTTCTTTATTGCCCACAAGGGGTTAAACATAGAGGGGACAAACAAGGATAGACGAAGGGATTAAGTCGATTACATCGCCCTCAGTGCGTAACTGGTACTTAATTTATCGACCCCGAAAGGATGAAAGGCAAAGTTGACCTCAGTGGAATTTGAACCCAAGACGTGGAGACAGACGAAATGCTGCAAAGCATTTTGCCCAGTGTGCTAACGCTTCTGCCAGCACGCCACCTTCAGACTGGCATTAATGACAATAAATGAATCTCGTAGTTGTTCGTAGCTGAACAGTTCGATGCGTTAACGTCAGTCTTTGCTAAACAAGTCGGAGTTGTAGGACGTCCCATTGTTGTTTGGGGTGTTGTGGTATGCTTCTTGTATAGGATGTTCGATACAATTCTAGCCAGAGCAGTATGGTACGAAGGACAGAGAGTTACCCTTGCAGCAAGTCCCCCTCCCCTCTCTCTCCTTGCTACTAATGGATGCAAAAGAAAAAAAAAATGTCCGTTACACTTTGGCGTCAGCGCCGTTGCACATGTTGCCAGAACGAGGTTGTAGACAACATCGAACTACCCGAGGAAGCTCCATCTCCCGAAGCCTTTTCCATGACTGGCAATAGGCGCAAAACAGCAGAGATTCGGAATTAGGGTTTTCCTTCCCCTAGATAGGTTGCCATCCACCTAGTCTCCATCTGCCCAACTGCCTCACTTATTAACCCATAGTTACGACCCTTACAGGTGGTATTACTCTGTGTCCGAATAGACCTGGGTGTCAATAGCGGCTAAGAGGTAATCCCGTACTCCTCAAAACAGGGTTCCACTGTTGGATGAAATTTGAAGTCATCATACTCAGTACTTTGTAGCGGTACAGTATTAAAAATAGTAAGATGCTAGTAGGTAAAGTAGTCTAGTAGTAGCTATAATGATGTAATGGTTAAGGCTAAAGGGGTGTGATTGTTGTTGTTGTTGTTGTTAAGCAACTAGACGGGTAAGGGTGATTAGGTGATGGTCTAGGGCTTAGGGGCGAGAAGACCTTGGAAAAAAAAACTTTGGTCATCTTGATGTAGTCGAGGGCTCTTCTTTGACGCCCGACACCACTGGGAGGTGGCCCTCGAAGTCGCTGGAAATGGAGATCTCCAGGTCCAAATTCTTGAACGGCAAAGGGATGTGATGGTGGCTATAGTAACGTTGTAGTGCTTATTGTAATGAGGTAGTATTAATAGGGCTGTTGGGGTAATTAATATAGTGCTGTTTCAGCAACTATGGTTATATGGTGGTAGTTACAGTGCCGTTGTAATTAGGCCAGAAAGTGGAAGCTTGTAATTTTAAGAGATACTATGTCTAACTTTGTTAGAGAAAACGGAATGGAAGTTTGGTAGGAAAAGTCTAACTTTTATAAATCTTTCCAATTTGTTTATCCTCATCTGTTATTAGTAAGTATATTATCATAAATACTACAAATGTGAGTGTGTGTGTGTGTGTGTGTGTTTGTGTGTGTTTGTGTGTGTGTGTGTGTGTGTGTACATATACACAAGGTGCGATGGGTAAATTGTCGCCAATTTATATATTTTTGTGGGGTTGCATCCTGAAGGACGACCTAGATAGATAGATTTATATTTTTAATTTCCCTCATACGCATTCCTTATTTTTTATTTTGTCGACTACACAATATAATAGGGTCAGTTGAGCACTGTCTGTGAGAAAAACAGCATCATGACACAATTCACTCTGCCAGCAATTTGGAAACGACATGTTATGCTACTTGGGATTTGCGCCAGAAGCTCCAATACTAACATTTCAGTGTTTGAGTGCCAATCTGAGGACAGTGCAAAGGATTCTATAAGAGTCTAATAGTGATTACGAAAGTACGGCAGCACGGAAAAATTACTCTGATCGTTCTGATTTGTTGGTGAGGTCCAGACCATGATTGACAACAATCCTTCCAAGCCAATCAGGTCCATTCCCAGGGACATGAGAGTGTCTGAGTTTCTTATCAGGCAGGCGGCCCATAAAGACATTCGGTATTCCTCATACAAGATGAGAACGGATCACTTTTTATGCAAAGCCATCAAGGACAAGAGGTAAGACCGCGCTACGAAGTTTTTAAACAAACTCAAGCAACCCCTCCAATCGAACATGCTTTGGCTTTTCTCATCGAAAAAAATTCTGCCAGGATCAGATAGTGAACACACAGAACAACCGTTGGCTTGCCGTGTCCCCAAAACATTACCGAGAGTGATAAAAATCAAACATCCAATCAACATCAACACGGAAGCCTACATTAAGTGCCTGGAGGAAGTTGTGCTGCCCTGGGTCAAGAGGGTAGCAGCTGGAACACCCTATGTTTTGCAACAGGATTCTGCACCATGCCACACAAGCAGGAGAACCCAGTCATGACTGTCAGACAATTTCTACGACCACATCACTCCTAACATTTGGCCACCTAACTTCCCAGACTACAACCCCCTTGGTTATCATATGTGGGGTGCAGTTGAGCGATAGATCAACAAAACTCCTTGTAACACCAAAGATGAACTGAAGGCAAAGGTTATGGCAGCATTCACCAACTTAAACAAGGAGACCGTCCAGAAGAGTTGCAGGAGATTCCGAAGTCGTCTGGAGGCCGTGGTTGATGCTAATAGTAATTTTTATAAATAAATGTACTCTTTAGTATTTCGAGATATTTCTATGTTATTTTGGTAAATATATCTGTCAAAATGAGATGACCGTGTTATTTTCATTTCTGCGTAAGCTCGATACAATTTATTTATCGCCCCCTGTATGTATATATATATATACATATATATATATATATATATATATATATATATATATATATATATATATATTAACAATTGAGGATAAAATCTTTAAAAGAAATTATCAGTAGTTAGCGTGAAAAACCTCGTAAGAGAAAAAATCCGTAAATTTTTCCATATATATATATATATATATATATATATATATATATACACATATGGAGAGAGAGAGAGATTCATGCACACACGCACACACACATACACAAACATATGCGTATGTAAATGTATGTGTATATTTTTTTTTTTGTAATCCACTCATAAATCATAAGTGTTTGGTTGAAATGGTCGGGCAGCTACATTTCACATTTGAACTGGGCCTATTGCCAGTTTTACACGCATTTCGTTGTAATGCTTATAGTAGCACGATAGCAGCTCTTATTTCAACTTATATAGAGATTATTACAGTTACTTCGATTGTATTCTACCCTAGACGATGCACCAAGCGCTATAATAAGAAGAATCAATACCCCCAATCACAATACAGCAGAATTAATAAAAAAAAACTGATGATAGTCTCTTGAAGTCTGCAGATTCTAGCTGAAAAATTGGACAAATGATTGCATTTTATAACGAACGGGTGTACGGTGCACCACATGTCAGGTATCGAAGTGATCGCAGAGCAACATGAGATTGCATTTCATAACGAATGGTGCGCCACATGTGGTACGGTGCACCACATGTCAGGTATCGAAGTGATTGCAGAGCAACATGAGATTGCATTTTATAACGAACAGGTGCGCCACATGTGGTACGGTGCACCACATGTCAGGTATCGAAGTGATCGCAGAGCAACATGAGATTGCATTTTATAATGAACAGGTGCGCCACATGTGATACGGTGCACCACATGTGATACGGTGCACCACATGTCATGTATAGAAGTGATTGCAGAGCAACATGAGATTGCATTTTATAACGAACAGGTGCGCCACATGTGGTACGGTGCACCACATATCAGATATCGAAGTGATTGCAGAGCAACATGAGATGGAGTGTTTTGCTCAAGAACACAAAGCACCACTCGGTCCAGGAATTGAAACCCGGGTCTTACGATCGTGAGGGCAACACCCTAACCACTAGGCCATGTATTCTCACAGCTACAACACAAATAATAAATGAAGCAACAACACAAATAGCAACAACAACCACAAAAATACTACACATTAACAGCATCGACAAGAACAGTAATAATAACTGTAACAACAATTGCAGAGGCACAAACAATAAACTGAAAAGGTTTTCTTACCTTTGAACTTGGTGACAATGGTTTCCACATGTGACCACCCTTGATTAACTTGACTGAGTTGAGTGCCAAGTGGAATTGGCCAATAACACAATGTCTGGAATACTTATCAAAGTCTTTGACTAAAATCTCAAGAATTCTCATCTGAGCTTCCTTATAAGGAATCTCAAACATGAAGTATTCGTTCCAAGTTGGGTCCTGTGTCTTGCGCTGTACTGTTGACTGCTGCGAGTTCTTTTGGTCTGGAAGCAAGGAGATCTTGCAGTAAGGGTTCGACCGGGCCATATCTTGACGTTCCTTATCCAAGCAGTACGGTGCCGGTAAGTCTTTAGCCTCGATAATTTTAACCATAAGGACCTTTTCTGACACATCATACTGAAGTCCGAAGTGGATCTGACCGAGTTGATACCTGACTAGTTTTTGTTCATCGGTTAACCCCTCGCTTTTGTTTACCTCGTACAGTTCTCGCTGGAAGTTTTCGACGCTGATTTCCGCTTCACTCGGATGACGCCGTTTTGGACGTGGTTGAATGCTCTCGCGATTTGCTGCCCAGAATTCTATCGGTTTCATATCGATGATGGGTGTCTTACCGGCGCGTCGATAATCATTCATCAGCGTTCCTGTAGACGACGTAGAGTCTGTACGGGCACGGCTGTCGATCGAGTCGACGCGATCCCGTGACGAGACGCTCTCGCTATGACTGCTCGTCGAGTCAAGACGGGGATTATGCACTGAATGCTGGATGTCACTTTTCGAGATCTTTTTCTCCTGAAACCAGTGACAGTCGCAGCAGCTCTTCACACCTTGTTGGCAGCATAAAAACTCCCATAACTTCTGGAGAAGCTTCTGTGGCTACAACAGTGGAAAGAGAAAACAAATAAGAATATTATATTATATACATATATATATATATATATATATACATATATATACATACATCTATAAAATACTTAATGAACAATGGAGACAATGAAGTCCTTCGACCCTTCAAAATGCCAACAAAACTGTTAAGTTGTATTTCTATGGAAAATATAACACATGCGATCAGCACTTGCTCCAAAATATAATTAAGGTAGTACCTTCTAAAGCAGCATACTCTTTTTAACCCTTTAAGTCCTGTGTACAACGTGCAATACATAGGACATTTATCCCTAGTGTCCATGCATCATATATGATACATATTGCCATTTTTTTTCAGCCACCAGAGTTACTTGGGACATATGCAAGAAAAGCTTCATATTACTAAGAACGTAAGAAACAGGGGTTAGCTAAAAATCTGAAATTAAGTGTGGACGTTTAGACAAACTTATAAAAATACTTTATACGAGCAAAGGGCTAAAAAAAGAAAATATCATAGCAGCTGTGAGAAAATCTGTCCTGGGATGAATATAACACATTGGAAACATATATTATACATTTGAATACAAGGAGTATTAACAGAGTATTCTCCTCAAAATTTGTCTAAGTCCAGATAAAGCACACAATATCGTATAACTGCTTCCACATCTGGACCAGTGCTACTACTACACACACCGGCATCAAAAATCACATCCCCAAAATTCCACCTAGACTGATTTATATAAAATCTCTTATCAAATTATTCAAAATCTCACATCATGTCATTCAAACTATAGCCCTTAAACGTGCTGTCTTCTCTTCTTGCTATTTCTACCACTATCAGCGGCCTGTGCTCCTAAACCCGAAATAATCTCAATTCAGGCATATCCTACTCATTCGTCTCTTCTTCTCGTTAACTATATTGTGGCCTTCTCTCACCTTAACATTTACCACTACTCTTAGCCCTTCCCTCTCGGAACGTTCTCCTTCTGTAATCCCGATCCCCATCATATGCAACTGTTAAAGAGGAACATTAACCGCATCACTTTTGCCAAACTTATAGAGACTACGAATACTAGAGACACAGTCCCTTCCTCTAACCCCACCCCACAGACCAATGAAAAAAAATAAACATAGAAAAGTAAAGTAATTACGAACATACCGTGCTTAATATAGTTCTTTGGGCAGAAAAGAAAATTATGTTCAGTTATAAATGTCAACTGACTTGCAGATTTAAACGTTTCTTTCAAAATTAGTGGAAAAAAATATTTCACTATCAGCTGTTTCTAAACAGCTTCTCTATCCAGACTACATGGGCTCATTTTCCCCAATAATTATTACTGCATACAGTTATGTTACTAAAGACCAAAGTGAACCACTGAGGTTTTTCAACTAAGAAAGCGACCAGCTAACATGCATTTTATAAAATACAGTTTGTAAGCGGAACAGTAAAATTTTGCAAAACTTTTCGAAAATGAAGTTTTCTAATTCTTAATCTTCGTTATCCAAATTGCAGCGAAGGCTATTTATCCTTTTGTTACAAACCAATTGAAAATACAAATAATTAACACAGGAAGATCACGTACATATATGCACATACATGCCCGCATACGTAAATACATGCGTACGTGCATTTAAATATAAATACATACATGAGACCTCCTTCGGTCACGACACAGACCATGGGATTGCACCTAGAAAGTTACCATCCCAGGCACAAGTCCGGGCTAGGTTGTTTTATGGAAGACCAGCAGTCGCCCATGCATACCGGCCTCCCCTCTCCACGCCACCAGTGTTATCCAAGGGAAAGACAAAGGCCGATACAGTTTGGCACCTGTGACGTCGCAACTCATTTCTACAGCTGAGTGAACTGGAGCAACGTGGAATAAAGTGTCTTGCTCAAGAACACAACACGCAGCCCGGTCAGGGATTCGAGCTCACAACCTCACGATCGTAAGCTCGACGCTCTAACCACTGAGCCATGCATACATGAATCTACACATAAATACATAAGTACATACATATCTGTGTATAGGTGTGTGTGTGTGTGTTTAAATACGTTTAATCAGGAAAGTTTATTCTATTTGAAGTATTACTTGTTAAGGATGCAACTAACGTTATATGTTATATAAGAACTATTCTACTTCGTAGCTGCTTCCCATCACCGACCAACAGCCAAAGGCTGCTTGCAAGTCGGAAATAGGATGAAAGCCTTCATACTTTGAATTTCGCATTCAAAGTATGGTCTAATATTTTCCTGTCATTCATGTAGTCTTTTCTATTACTGTATGATATATCATCTATCATTCTTATGATATTGTATTAAGTAGAAGGGAAACAGATATGATATATTGAGCGAATGACATGGCACTATATTATGTATGTATGTATGTATGTATGTATGTATGTATGTATGTTATGTATGTATGTATGTATGTATGTATGTATGTATGTATGTATGTATGTATGTATGTATGTATGTATTATGTATGTATGTATGTATGTATGCATGCTTGATGTATGTATGTGTGTGTGTAGGCGCAGGCGTGGCTGTGTGATAAGAAGCTTGCTTCCCAACCACATGGTTCCGGATTCAGTCCCACTACGTGGCACCTTGGGCAAGTGTCTTCTACTATAGCTTGGACCAACCAAAGCCCTGTGAGTGGATTTGATAGACGGAAGGCCGTCGTATACACACACACACACACACACACACACACACACACACACACACACACACACGCATACCTGCTCAGGGGCCTACGCATAAATATCTAGGCAATATTTTGGCAGAAATGGAATGGTGTATTCATATTGTGAGAGAATGACCATAAAAGTGGCTATTGAGCAGAGTGAAGGGAGAAATAGGAAAAGAAAAAAAGGGAACGAGAGGCTAATGAGGAGAGGGAGAGAAATGGGGGTAGTCTGTGGGAATAGAGAGAAGGAGAAGCTAAGCGACGGGGTATTAGTAAGGACTGGTCACAAGGATTGGTTAGAAGAATAAAAATAGAGATATAAAAATATAGATTCTACTTCTCCCTCCACTCTGCTTAACAGCCATTTTTGTGGTCATTCTCTCACAAACCAGCCATTTCAATATGGATACACCATTCCATTTCTGCCAAAATATTGCCTAGATATTTATGCTGTGAACACACTACTTTGCCGTAATACTACCCGGCTTTACCTTGGATTTTACCTAAGGATATACGGACTAACATCCATATCCTCTGAAAGATGAACTATGAGCTTTATTTCTTTATTTCCTTACTATCTACTCGTTTATCTTATTGCTTATTATCTGCGAATTTTCTAGGTCTAAATCTTTTATCTGAATATTTCCATGTCTAGATCTTTCATATATTCTCTACTTGTCTCTGATGACGGGACACCCCATATTCAGGCATACACGCCTTTCACTAGGGGTATCCCAGAAACAGCTGTAAAACTTCAACTAATTTAAGAATAATATAAAATAATGTATACAACTTGAGATGTTTGTTATGTCTCTGCGTTTGTTGTCCTCTTTCACAAATATATATCTGCTAAATCGGATATCTAAAATTGATCCATTGCTCACGTTGCAGTTACGAGGTTGGAACCCTGATAAGTCGTTACAGCACTTACTCAGCGTACCTATTCGTTTAGATCACAAGGAACTAAACTCCCATATTCTATGTATGTATATATATATATATATATATATATATATATATATATATATATATATATGTATACTTACATATGTATATATATATATAATATATATATATATATATATATATATATATATATGATATATATATGTGTGTATCCTTGTGTTTTTGCTTGTGTTTGTTCCCCCATCATCGCTTGGAAACGGGTGTTGGTGTGTTTACATCTCCGTCACTTAGCGATTCGGCAAAGAGACCGATTGAATAAGTACTAGTCTTTAAAAAATTAGCCCTGAGGTCGAACTGCTCGACAAAAAGCTCTTCGAGGAGGTGTTCGAGCATAGCCGCAGTCAAATGAGTGAAACAAATAAAAGAGTAGAAGAATAAATTAACTCTCCCCTTTCTGGTTTTGAGAAGCCTAATTTCTCAAGACTGGTGCTTAGGCAGTTTGTTTCATAGCCCAGTGTACCACAATATTTATAGGTATAAACCTAAATGTGTAATACGGGTAGAGTAACAGATTTCTCAATAGGTCAGCGTAAGTGTTTTCTTTTTTGCTAATCTCTAGTTTTATGTATGTATGTATGTATGTATGTATGTATGTATGTATGTATGTATGTATGTATGTATGTATGTATGTATGTATGTAGGTAGGTAGGTAAGTAGGTAGGTAGGTATGTGTGTATGTGCCTAAGTGTGTGTGTGTGTGGATGAATAAATACTCCACGCTTACACATGTAGATATACCACTTAGTTTAAAGTAAAGGACAATATGTTTACTAAGCGCTAATTATTTCACTTAATCACTTACAATACAAACTAAACATAACAAGGAAGAGAATTTTTGTTTCTTTACTATTTCAAATGACGTATAAGCCAATAATTAACAATATTAGTGAAAGACCTCCAAAGTCGAACGATACCTAATTTAAAAGCATTTAAGATAAAACATGTTTCGAATTTAATTTTCGATATTATTTTCTATTTACGACAAACTATGAATAGCTAATTGATTTCTGTCATCTTAACATATGTCATGACTGATAAATGAAAAAAACAAAGTTTACCATAAGAAATGCGATTGACAATTGCCTAAACTAAAATGAACTTTTAAGCCATTCTTGCTGAAACCGGGCGATCAGTAATTATTGGTTATCAAGTGGACATTTACTATGAAACAAGTAGCTTTTCTCGCCGTTCTTAATCAGGGCAGTAGCGATAAACTACCGAAAAGATTAGCCTATACACTTGATTTTTATCGCTGCAGAAAAGGAAAATAATTGTCGTTGACATTTTGAATGACGCTCGACAGAAATACCATCAGAAAATTAGCCTCAAAACCACCAAAAATCTACTAAAATATTTGGACTTGTGAGAAGTATAGTATTTAAATAAATATATAGTTCTCTGGAAAAGAATTGTATCCATATTTAGTTCTCTAAAGAACATAGAATTGGATGCAAACAGACTGAAATTTTATTTGTTCGGCTCTCATGGTCAAGTATACGTTCGACGTTGTACAGTAGAATTTCATCGAGAATGTATGAATCCGATAATTAAGCATGAGAGGGACAATGGTGATGCTTGGTGATGTCTAGAAAGGGGGTTGGTCCATACACCATGAACAACGCAAAAAACACTATACTTCTATATACATGAGCATTTGGTTCAAAGCATCCCCACGAGAGTAATCAAGGGACCCATTAAAAGCAAGAACGTCAACGTATTCCAATAACCAGCAGAATCTCCGGCTTTAAATCTCATTGAAAGCTTAAGGAAACTCATGGTCGATATGAATATTCAACAGAAGTAATCGGAGAATTAAAGTGAATTGCATAATCATGAAACACATATCGCAGGAAATTTATCAGGGATAATTTTGAGGAAGCTCTAAATCTAATAGATAATTAGATGAAAATAATATCAGTATAGAAATGGACGAAGATCAATTGCATCACCTTCCCAAGGTACAAAAGAATAAACGAGTTTATGAAAGAGAAATAAATAAAATAGGGGCTTACAATAAATTACCCAATGCAACAAACCACCTTAATGTTGACAGTTTGAATGATCTGTTCTATTCAACGGAAGTAGTTGTATCGAAGTAAACCGAACTTGATCCCACAAAATGGAAGGCGAGAATATTACATAAATTAAGAAAGGAAAGGAAGATCTATCATTACTTTGCAAACTAGAAAAGGAAGTGGGGGTCCAACATGAAAAAGAGAAAAAAAAACAGATAACAAAAAGGTAACAAAACAATCAGATTACTACAAGAAGATATCTTAGAAGCAAAAGAATGGATCAAACAAAACATAGCAGCAAAAAGAAAAAGAGAAATATGAACGCTTCTTCCAGGAGAATAAAGTATTGCAATAAAATACTAAAAAAACTCGACTTAAAAGTACCAACACCATCACCAACAGAAATCCAAGGGCGCTGAAAAGTAATACGGGGCCAAGACAATAAATACATTAAAAATGCCCAATGGATCAAAAAGACGAGAAAAAGTCCTATTAACACTGCATATATGATCCACCATAACCGACAAGGAAATCATCAATACGTTAAGAGCTGCAAGCAAGTGGAAAGCACTTGGGATCAAGAAAGTCCTTCATATCTGACTAAAGCACCTGATCAGTACCAAAGGATAAATAGTAACACCTCTCAATGAAACTATAAGCCAACCAGAATCAACACCTGATTGTATGCCGTAGAAGGAAACCTACACTACTTCGTCTCAGAGAATACCACAAAACTATAGGAGGAGACCCCCTTCGGTCATGAATGACCATGGGATTGCTCCTAGAAAGTTATCACAAAACTATAAACCTGTAACAAATTACCAGTATACAAAGCCTTTATATCCCACATTACATTACAAAGAGCTACATATCTACAGAACAATAAATTGTAAAAACAGAAAGAGTGCTGAAAGGGAATGTATCGTTGAATAAAGAAAGGTACTGATAACTCACAGAAGACAGTTAGAAGAATACAAACCTTGGTATGGCTTGAATTGACTACCAAAAAGGATTTAATAGCAATTCCCACATATGCAGAGTATTTCCTGTATCTATTATTCTAGGGACCCTATTCTTAGACAAAGCAGCTCTAACGAAAAACACATTACACAACAAAGAAAGGCAATTAAGACTAGCATTATACCTTTAAGAAGAGGAATCTTCTAAGGGAATTCTTTATCGACCCTGCGATTTGGCCCAGCACTGCCTCTATTAACAAACCTGTCGAACGAAACTACTAGGTTTGGTAATCTGCTTCGAGTGTGATTTGATTCGGATCTTCAGGTGGGTACGAACTGGGATGTGATAACCAGCAGAGTAACCAGTTTCATTCAGAAATTGATAGAAAGAAATTCTTGCAAGTGTGGCGAATGCGTAAGTCCTCTCTTATATACTACTGCCTAACCGCCTTTCTCCAGTTTTGAGCTGACTATTATTGGTACATCATCTTTTTCATGTTTTATGCATACATTAGAGCAAATGTAAAAATGAAGAGAAGAGCGCAAACGTTCTTTCAAGAAAAAAAAATGAAAGAAACAAAAACCTTGATACGGAACACTTTGCCGAAAGTTGGAGAGCCTTGCAGTATTTTTCACTCCGGTCAAGTGACAGTATGTAACAATCAATCAATGAGGCACGTGACCGCGATAGAAAGAAAGTATCGATAGAAAGAAAGTATCTTAGCCGTGCTTTTCCAAATATACAGGAAGTTTCCTTGTTCCATCCAAGCCAGAGTGCAAGAGCATATTGCACTATCTTCAATTTCTAAAATAAGGAGCAGGGCAAAGTACAAACCCAAATAGTACGTTATGTACCTCCCCAAACGCTGGTTCCGCAGTATTGGGGAAGGAAAAGCAAAAAGTTACTATCAGAGACATTGATAACTATGTCGACCCCTGACTGGCGCGATACGAGTAGATCGTCAGCGCAGATAGAAGATTTTGCGATATATGGTCGATTGAGATCAGCTTAGACATAGAAGTTCTCATAACTCTGCAAGAATACAAAACAGTTCAAGAGTTTTGTCCTGTAGAGAATACTGGCAGGTATATCATAAAACTGAGTGTCCAAGGTAGACGACCAATTAAATAAGATCTTACGAAGCAGACCGAATATCATGTGAGAAAGAATCCGCCTCATTGTTGAGCGAAATTAAATGCACAACCGTTTGTAAAACTAACAAAGCACTTATAAGACATTTTGCCGAAAGATGGAAAGCCTTGCATTATGTTGCTCGCTGGCCAAATGCCAGTATACTGCAATCAGTCATTGAGGCCCGTGACCCGCGATAAAAAGAATCCTATCTGTACTTTTCCAAAGACACAGGAAGTTTCCTTGTTCCATCTAAGCCAGAGTTAGTGACAGTCTTATTTCTTTATTGTCCACAAGGTGCTAAAAATAGAAGGAACAAACAAGGACAGACAAAGGGATTAAGTCGATTACATCGACCCCAGCGCGTAACTGGTACTTAATTCATTGACCCCGAAAGGTTGAAGGGCAAAGTCGACCTCGGCGGAATTTGAACTCGGAACGTAACGGCAGACGAAATACCGCTAAGAATTTCGCCCGGCGTGCTAACGTTTCTGCCAGCTAGCCGCCTCGAGCTAGTGACAGTCTTGGCAGATGCTATAAGTGGAGGAGCATATTGCTCTATCTTCTGTTTTTAAAAATAGGGGACAAGGCAAGGTACAAACCCAAATAAAGAAGCATAAAAGTTACTGTTAGAAACCTTGATAACGATGTCGATCCCTGGCTGGCGCAATATGGGTAGATACAACATTCACAAGAAGTTTACAGACGAATTATAAATCGAGAAAGAAATGGGATTACATTTTAAAGAGCATAAGAAGGACAAACAACTAGTTCAGCCTTCGGATAGAATTAACAAAGTATTAAATTTCAGTCATCCAGAGAACGCTGGCCTTCACTTAACCATGATAACTCAGAAGTTCGTCTCTGAAAATTTTGGAATGTCAGGAAAGAAGTAGATTTGGAAGCGAAATCAGAAACAATTTTTGTATAGATATCTTGGTCAAATTATCATCTGCTTTGTCGTACATTTGTTATTTATTCCGTGTAAATATTGCTTTATAAATTTTCAATTCGTCGAACAATAGGATTATCTAACACACACACACATAACAGTTCAGGGAAAAAAATCACACGAAGATTTCAAGTTCAAACTCCATAAAAAGATGGCATTTCAAAAACAGCAAGAGACACCAAAGGGTCATGACCTAGGCGGGTCTGACTCCTTTACGTTGTCAGAAACTAACGGACCGAAAAACTTGCTTGACAGGAGTTCTTTCTCTGATGATTTCTCCAGCTATCCTCCCGTCCCGTAGTAAATTTCCTCTTACTATAACGGCTTTTATCCTTTCTGCCATCTTTGTATAAATTGTCCGTCCCACCCTAAACACCTTTTTAAGGCCATTTGTTTAAAGTTTCTTTGAATTTTTCTGTGTCTCGTCAACTTCTTGTGGCTAATAAATAAAAGAGGTGGATGAATATTCAGAAAAATGCTTTATATTTCTTCTGGTTTTATATCTTCTGATTTCAAATCCCGCCGAGGTCAATTTTTGCCTTTCATCACATAGAAGGCAATAAAATGGAATAAAATACCTGCCAAATACTGGGTGGCGTTGGAATGGACAAACTATCACCCCTCAAAATTGTGACCTTGTGCTAACTCAGAATTCATTATAATTATTGTTGTAGTTTTTGAGAAGACAAAAAAAGGATTTTATTATATTTAATTGGTGAAAAAAGTTGTTTTTATCTGTTTCTCATTCTGGAATATTGCGAAAGCCTATCGGATTTATTAAGAATCCACTCCAATTCCCTGTGGTGGAAAAGGGTTCATCTTGACATTGCTGTATTTAACTGTATATGTTTTTACGACTGACTTGTACTTGCAAAATTTACTCGTGTTGCAAGATGGCCGCCTCAGAAATAGCAGAAATAACTACTCGCCACAGTGGTAGTAGCAGTAACGTTATTAACGTAATGAAATACACAACCCAATTATTTTCAATCTCGAAAACACATGAAAAAAAAAGCAGATAATGGGAAAATTAAATAAGCAGAAAGCTTCGAGCATAAATACGAAGTCGCAGAATGGAAAACAATAAAAAGATAAATAATGTGGAAAACAAAAAGCAAATAATAAATATAAACAGATCCAATAGTAAAAAGGAAACAACATTTCATCTTTTGTTAACGTTATGGGTTAAAGGGAGTTCTTCGATATGAGTCAGCTCCCGCTAAAACAAAATGCAAAAAAAAAACTGTTGGGGAACTGTGTTGATAATCACATCGGCTGAGAAATTTCTCCAAGAAAAAGTAAGGAGGAAAATTGCGGATCTCCGTATTACAAATTTTGGGGAGAGCTTCCCTATGTTCTTGAAACATCTCTCATGCATCTTCACGACAATGGAAGAAATGTGCGCTCTTAGTCAGGGTAGGTAACATGGAAACACTGTCTGAGGAAGCGATAAAGAGACAGGAGGTAGTGTTAATGCACCATATTCCTGCTTCCTACCCAAAAGTTGGTGCCACAGTATATAGATCACAGAACACAAGAGTCACCGATAGAGATATTGGTACTGGTGTTGACATTTGGCTTATCACGTTTGTAGCACATTACAGGCAAGTGGTGAAAACGGAAGTGACCCACATCAGTATGTGATCAGATGGGGTTTGCATGGCACTCACGATCATAATGACCTTCGTAGACCATAAGGATATCCCAAAATTATTCTCCATTGTGTTTTTATCCGGCCTATTGGCCTTAATTTCTCTGTGTGTGTGTATTGGCATATCCCAGAGTATGGTTGTTTTCTCATTTTCTGTAACCTCTTTTGGTGTGTGCCTATACCATCTTTTTTCTGTTGTTATTCCGTAGTGTTGGAGTAGCTTCCAGTATATATAGGTTCCAACTCTGTCGTATCTGTGAATATATTCCTTCTTAGCCTGGGCTAGGCAGCCAGAGATGATGTGATTTATTGTTTCTTCTCCATCATCACATATTATGCAGTTACTTGTATTCCTTTCATTACGCGTTTTAGGTGATTTCTGGTGGGAAGGCTTTGATCTTGCGCTGCAATTAAAAATCCTTCAGTCTCTGCTTTGAGTCCTGAGATTCTCAGCCATTGTTGGGATTTTATTTTATTTTCTGTTTAGCTTAACCCAATATTTGCCAAACAAGGGCTTTTCTTGCCATCGTTTCATCACGATGCGTTGCTGATTCAGTTTTAGTTTGGATTTCAGTTGTTTTACTTCTTTTTTGTACTTGTCATCTTCCTTAAGACAGAAAACAGTTTTATTGCTTTGTTCGTGCTTTGTGGCTATTTGTATTAGTTTTCCCTGCTTCCAAAGTAGGTATTTCTGTAATCCTATGGTGGTTATTTTATAATTGTTTTCTAGCAGTATAAGGCCTGTTCCACCTTCGGTACATTGTTTTATTGTTTTGTTTTACTTGTTTCAGTCATTTGACTGCGGCCATGCTGGAGCACCGCCTTTAGTCGAGCAAATCGACCCCAGGACTTATGCTTTGTAAGCCCAGTACTTATTCTATCGGTCTCTTTTGCCGAACCGCTAAGTGACGGTGACGTAAACACACCAGCATCGGTTGTCAATCAATGCTAGGGGGACAAACACAGACACACAAACATACACACACACACACATATATATATACATGTATACGATGGGCTTCTTTCGGTTTCCGTCTACCAAATCCACTCACAAAGCTTTGGTCGACCCGAGGCTATAGTAGAAGACACTTGCCCAAGATGCCACGCAGTGGGACTGAACCCGGAACCATGTGGTTGGTAAGCAAGCTACTTACCACACAGCCACTCCTGCGCCATTGTATATATTGTCTTTCTATGTCAGACTTTGGGTGGTGCATCCTAATTCCTGTCATTATTTTTCTTGATTTCCTGTCTATTCTGATTAGTTCATTTAGAGTCCAGTTAAGAATATTGTAGCTGTAACTTATAATTGGGACGGCTAGAGTGTTCATACCAATTATCTTACTTTTTGGCAATCAACTCTGCTTTCAGTATTAATCTAACTCGTCTTCATTTATGTGTGTTGTATCGCATCTAGTTCATTGATTCCTAGGTATTTGTATGTCTGGTTTTGGTCTTATTCATTTACTTTATCTAGTGTGTTGTTACTCTTATCTAGTTTTTCCTCTTTTCAAGGTTGCTTCGGCACATTTTTCTAAGCTAAATTCCATGTTTATTTCTTTGGTAAAGTCATGTACTGCCAGTAGTAATGTTTCCAGCTGTTTATCATTTGTAGCATACAGTTTTAGATCATCCATATACAAGAGATGGTTGATTGTTTTACCGTAACAGTTATATCCATACCCAGTTCTGTTTAGCGTGTCAGATAAAGGTGTAAGTGCTAAGCAGAAAAAGAGTGGAGAGAGCGTGTCCCCCGGGAATATTCCTCTTCTAATGGGGATAGCTTTGGTTTTTATGAGTCCCTCTTTTGTTTGGAGCTGTTGCACTGTCTGCCATTTATTCATGGAATGTTTTATGTATTTTATGTTATTGGTGCTACTTTGTTCATGGCTAGTATTTCTAGGATTCAGGTGTGGGGAATACTATCAAAAGTCTTTCGGTAATCAATCCAAGCCATACTTAGACCCTTCTACTTTCTGCGACTGTCTTCAGTTATGGCTTTATTGATCACTAGCTGATTTTTGCAGCCGTATGAGCCCTTGCAGCATTCCTTTTACTCTTCCGGAAATAGGCTGTTTTCTTCCAGATGCTTACTCATTCCTGCGATATTATTTCTAAATTGTAGGGAGACAAGTTTTCGGTCTGTAATTTTGTGAGTTTGCCGTTTCAGTGGATTTGGGATTTAGGATAGTTTTCCCTTCCGTGAGCCATTCAGGCATTGTCTCTGGCTCTGCTAGTATTTCATTAAATTTCTCAGCCAACGTTTGATGTATTCCTGTTAGATATTTTAAGCAGAAGTTGAGGATCTTGTTGTTCCCGGGTGCCTTCCACTTGTTTAGTTTTTGCAGTGCCTGGGTGATCTCTTCAGTTGTTATAGGAGTCCAGAGTTGTTCAGGTACTGTGTTTGTTGTTTTGATAGATCTTTTCTGAAGTTGTTCATTCGTCGACCATATTTCTTTCCAAAATTCGTCCACTTATTCTGCTGTTGGTTCTGCATTGATCTCTATTTTACTTTTTATCAAGTTCTGGGTAGAATCTTTTGGGGTTGGAGTTGAACTATTTGTTTTGTTCGAAGAAATTTTGGCATTTTTTCATACCGGCAGATTCTTTGTGCTTTGGCAAGGATATCTTGCTTTAGCTGTTCTTTTACCTCAGATATAAATTGCTTTGTAATTTTGTATTTACGTAGGATTTTCCTTATCGCCTTGTTGCTTAGTAATGTTGATTGTCAACTAGTTTCATTAAGGATTGACAGATCCTTTTTTTTTTCTCGATACTATTTATCCACAGGGTTTGATTGGGTAGTGATACTCTTATTTGGATAAGTTTGATGGGGTATCCAGATTCTTTTGTGGCCACATAGACTGCTGCATATATTATATCATTTAACCAGGTCGTATTGCCATTTGTTTCTCTAGCTATTAGTTCTGTGACGGCCAGGTTCATGCTATTTATTATTGATGTTTTATAATAATATAATAATAATAATAATAATAATAATAATAATAATAATAATAATAATAATAATAATAAAAATAATAATAATAAAAATAATAATAAAAATAATAATAATAATAATAATAATTATTATTATTATTATTATTATTGTTATTGTTATTATTATTATTATTATTATTATTATTATTATTATTATATTATTATTATTATTATTATTATCATCATTATTATTATCATTTACTCTTAACCTGCATGTTTGTTACAATCACTTGCCGAGACACACCCAGTGTACTAGGGCCAGTGAGGGATAAGAGATGTCACAGTATGACTGAAAGCTTGGGAAGGGGATGTGGCAGGGGATGTAGCGAAATATCTTCATATAATACCCTAAGTTGATAGGGTTTTTCTAAAGATGTGGGCAGTACTTGTTAGCACAATCTTTTGGGTTTCTCTGAGACATGGTTCTCCTGGGATATTATCTAGATGCTTTTCACATCCCATTCTTATCATACTTAGGGTACCCACGATAACAACAACAGTTCTCGCTTTAAGATGCCACATCTTTTGTATTTCAATATCCAGGTCCTTATATTTGTCAAATTATTTACAGATATATTTTATCAGTAGGAACATCTATTAGCTTACAAGTATTTTATTCCCAATTCTTTAATGACTATATCTGGTCGATTAGCCTGGATCGTTCTGTCAGTGTTGACTGGAAAATCTCAGAAGATAGTGACATTTTTCCCTTTTTATTATTATTATTATTATTATTATTATTATTATTATTATTATTATTATTATTATTATTATTATTATTATTATTATTATCATTATTATTATTATTATTATTATTTTATTATTATTATTATTATTATTATTATTACCTCCACCTTAACGAAGGCAGAGGAATTGTTTTCAGTCGTGTATTTTTTTGTTTGTCCGTGGACAAGATATTTCAAGAACCACTGGATGGATTCGGATGAAACTTTCATGGAAGTTTGGCCTCTTGACTGGCACGAACTGATTAGATTTTGGGATCGATCTAGTACAAGGATTCTGCATAATTTTTCCTGTTTTGTTTACTTAACTTTTGAGAGCGGTCGGGTTTATTTTTAGTATTCTCGTTTGTGAGAGCAGTCGATTTTGTTTCAGATATTCTCATTTCAAAAATGATCTCTGGCTAATCGTTGAGAGGACGTTGGTGTTGCCTTGGTGGAAGCTTGCGCTCTCTGGGTGCTCTTCTTCTTCTTCTTCTTCTTCTTCTTCTTCTTCTTATTATTATTATTATTATTATTATTATTATTATTATTATTATTATTACTATCCTCTTCTTTCAATTTTGTTTCCATTTCTTGCCGAGTGTCTAAGACAAAGTAACTCACTGGATACATTGGTAGACCATTAAAATAAACACACCAGATTGTTCGTTTACAAAGTCATGTTGTAGAAAAGAAGGGGAAGAAAGAGAGAAGGAAAAACGAAAGAATAACATGTTTTTAATAGGCTAAAAATGAAAAGCAGAAAACAAAGAAAATAAAGGGGGAAAATGGAAAGAAAATTATTATTATTAGCATTGAGTTAGAGACCAGTGCATGCCATCAAAGTGACACTGAGGTACAAATATATGAAGCCCAGCATACCCATCATGACTACCCATCTGATGAGTGTACACCATGTACATGCATTACAACCACATGTGCTCGATATGGTGATTTCATATTAAGATAAACAGCGCATGACCTCGCAGGTGGGGCCCAGCTAGAATTTTCTTCGGGTCGAATAGTTCATCCCGCTCAAAAGGTCTCTGAATAGGTTTTGTTTAAGGATGTTGAACGAAACACCCATGTTTCCAGAGGTGAATTATTCAAACCCCAAAGAATTTCTCTCAACACATGGCTATGATGCTCTCCCACTACTCCTGCTTGTGATCAGAGATGCACATATCGCCGACCACTAAAGGATATGCTCAGCTTGTTAAGATCAAACAAATAACAAGCAAATCTGTGGTATTGAGCAGAATATTTGTTGTAGCCCATCTTTTATACCAAGACAAAACAATGTACATGATAACACTTCCAATCAGTTAAGATCAGAAGCCAAGGGAGCCAGTATCTGGTACTGCATCAGGGTATTTATTATTATTATTATTATTATTATTATTATTATTATTATTATTATTATTAACAGTGTCATCGAAGACTGCGACTCTAGATTTGTGTCCAAACGCCTAGGAAATAAACGATGATGATTCTATCAGCAGCAAAACTTTCTTTGATAGCATTTGAATTTCACAGGGTTTGAATCTGAGTTTCTTCTGGAAGAATATGAAGACGTTGTGAGTGAGAGATGTTAATTGTTCTCAACTGATCGTTATGAGGGTCAATGTGAATAAAGAATACTCATGCAAATACAGTTATCACCGCAGTTTATTGACTGAAGTAGAATGCAGTTCTGACAAGCCGTTTTTGTTGTTTAAACACAGATCAGTGCTTATCCAGCAGACCTATTAAGAGTGAAATATTTTCCAAAAAATCTTTATAAGAGATGAAAATAATAGCTATACTGAGAAGTAATGTTTCTCGCCACATCAATATGGCTGTTCCGTAGCAACTGACGTTATCACCGTTTTTAACTCCATGGTAAGGATTTGCTCCCCCGCTTGCAATCTGCACCCAACATGCATCGATAACCGGGTGGAGGTGGCTACTTCTGCGGTTAAAAACGGTAACATCGGTTTCCAAAATTGATTGATAGAAATTTTTCGCGGTATTCTGCAATTTTTTTTTTTTAATAAAATTTTATAAAAATGTATTCTATAAAAATGGTATCTACTATATTCATAATAGTTATATGTTGTTGTTTTTTTTGAACAGATTATTTCTCTAAAACAATTTTTGATTAATTTAATGCCTTATTAAAATTAAGATGGGAAGGACTACTCGTAAAATATATAAATTTTGGTTCTGTGATCATTAGAAAATTGTGTAAAGGTTCCTTGACAAAATTAATTTGGAAAACCATGGCAGAGAGGGAGACTTGGCCACTGGTTCTAGCAAGTGTTACATCCTCTCTCCCAAGTTCGTTCTGATAAGGTATGAGAAAGTGAAAATATAAAGTAAACTAAACAAGTAACTTACCTTGTTGAATTTTGAATCGGTCATGGTTGAGCGGTTTCTTTGGCACGGAAAGAAAACTGTAACGTTAAGCTTGTAAGGTGGGGTACCACAGTTTGACCATCAATGGAATCTGTACGACTGGGAAAATCAGTTGAAGTACTTGACAGGCTTTTGTTGGAATATAACAGTCAGTAAGTTGTACATGGGCTGTGGATGGATACTTATAATATGGTTGATGTATTCTCCAGAAGACCATGAACTGTTGGTGGATTTATGCGTCCAATAAGCATTATATGGATTTAGAGTAATCGGCTTGTATGGTTGGTGTATTCTCAAAAAGATCCCGAACCGTATGTGGATATATTAAGTCAGTAAACGATATATGGACCGTGATCATTTATATGGCTGGTGTTTTCTCAGGAGAAAAATGAACCATAGGCAAATTTATATGGGCAATAAGCTTTTTATGGACGGTGGATAAGCATTATATGGCTATACGATCATGTGGATAAGTAACTGATTTATGGTTGGTAATTTTTGTAGAATACCATGAACCATGTATAGCTGTATATGGACTGTTGGAAAATAAAATTTATATGGTTAGTATATTCTCTGGGAGACCATGAACCATTTCAAATAACTGTATGGTTATTTGGTTATTTATTTTATTATATGATTATTTACCGAGGACTTCCGTTGGCATACTGGTAGAGAGATGTTTTCGCTTTTACTGTCTTCTACCGTTGGTGTACCAGTAACAGGGTTATGTTCATTGAGGTATATTAGTACTACGTTATGTTCGCTGTGGACTACTCTTGGTATATGGTAAAATCTGGACTACTATTGGATTACTATTGGTATATTGGTAAAAATGGTGTTTATACTGTTGACTAACTTCGTTAAAGTGGTAGGGGGATATTTTCAGTTCTGCTGTTGGTATGGCAGTAAAAGGATTATGTTTACTGGAATATACTGTTTCTAAAGTGTGTTCACAATAGAATACTGTTTATACTGGCAGCAGACTGGCTTTGTCAGTGGTATACTAGTAGAAAGTCGAGTTCACTCTGGACTGTCGTTGGTACTTTTAAAATCACTTGATTGTGAGAGACATGAGCAATTTACAGTAATACGCATTCATCATAGATAACCACTCAGATGGTTGGGTCGAAGAAGATTTGGAGACAAAGTTCTTGGAAGTACTGTAAGCTGGAATGAAGAGGTTTGGTATTTGATATCTGTAACATATGTCCAGGTCACACATACAGACCAACATACTATTGTATTCTGTAGTGGTTATTTTTATCAGGTCCATAGACAAATTAAGATTTCAAATACCGAGTGATTTTTGCCTCGTTTGAAGAATCAGCGGAATTTTAATCCAGTTCAGTAATCCCTGTGAACTTTTAGATCCCCTTTTTGATGATTTCTGTTATGGCTGACAGAAAATTACCTCATGACTTGTGGAGTAATGTGCATGTATTGTGCATGCCTGTGTATTGCCTGTGTCCATGCTTGAGTGTGTAGATTTGTATGGGTGCAAATGGAGGTGCATGGGTATGTTACCAAGTTTACTGGAAATGTTGAAGTGGGATAATGTGAGTGGAACTTGGAAGAAGCTTTTCACAAGAAGGACACAAAGCTGTGTGTGAGGACATTTGTATAAATGCTGGTAATAGCGTGAGAATGTGTAAGAGAACGGGAAGGAAAGAGAAAGAGTTGGAAGGGGATTATTTAAGGAAATAAGGTAAGCTATATCTATTTATCTATATATCTATCTAGCCTATTTAACTAGTGAGAAAGAGAAATCGCTGAGGCAAGGTATTTAACAGAATGAGAGAGAGCGAGAGAGACTTGAAAGAAATGCAGTACATGTGTAGATGCATGTATGTAGGCGTGCGTGTGTGTGTGAGTGAGTGAGTGAGTGAGTGAGTGAGTGAGTGAGTGAGTGAATGAGTGAGTGAGTGAGTGTGTGTGTGTGTGTGTGTGTGTGTGTGTGTGTGAGTGAGTGAGTGAGTGAGTGAGTGAGTGAGTGTGTATGTGAGTGAGTGAGTGAGTGTGTGTAAAGACAGGACTACAGCAATACCCACAGTTTCCACGAGTCAAAATTTTGAACAAAATATTAATGTATCATTACAGTACATATACCGACACAGCTATAAAACACCAGTTATATTTTGGTCTGCTCGATTTGAGCGACAATACTAACAAGGAGAAGAACAAGTTACTTATATAACAGATGTAACAATTGGTGTAACGCCTCAAGACGCACTGTGTCAGTGCAGTAGCGTGGAGGTTGAAACCCGATCAAATGTTACTATCACTTGTTTTTTCCAGGATCACTGATCACCGTTGCTATTGTATGTTACAATGGGTATCTTCTTTTGCTTTCTTATTTGGCAAACTGACCACTGGGAATGACTCTCAGGGCTTCAGTGCTCTGACTGCAGGTGATTATTTCTTGAACAATATTCTTGCAGACTTTTGCCACGGCTGAAGATTCAGCTGAACTTCGATCCAGTTGAGTAATCACTGAGGCAGACTCTTAGTCTTCCTTCTGATGGCATTTTCTATGGCTGACTGACCAGCTGGATTTTGTTCTGGTTCATTGATCACTGCAAAACAAGAAGAAGTAAAAATTTATTACAAAGAAATATACGGACATTTAGAAAGAAATTAATGTTAGGGGAGAGTTTTCAGCATTTAGATTTGGTTGTATGTTTAGGATAAAGTCTCTTCCTATACATGGCTGTTTTGTTTTATTAATAAGGTTTATTATTTAAAAGTGGGATTCCAGTAGGTTTCCGCCACTCCCCTGTTTTAACATCCAAAAGCTGAAAAGATAAAGTTGACTCTGAGTGAATCTGTATTAAGTCCAGTGGAATCATACGCTCGGTTTGTTAAGGATGACTTTTCTGCTCTCTTTGCTCTGTAGACGGTAGAACCATCACTGCCGAGATTGGAAATGTAAGACATTCCGTCTTAAGTGGGTCACAGAAGGGTAGTGTCTTCGTACGTGGGTAGTGTCACCGTCATTGTGTCGGACACAAATGGAACTGTACTGGCAGATTACTGCATATTAGCAGGAACATATATTGGTTTCAAAATTTGGTACAAAACCAGCAAGTTCTGGAGAGGGGGTAAATTGATTACATCCCCCCACAAATGCTCAACTGGTACTTATTTTATCGGCCACAAAAGAATGCAAGGCGAAGTCGACCCCGGCAGAATTTGAACTCAAAACATGAAGTTGGACGAAATGCCGCTAAACATTTTGCTCGGCGTGATAACGATTCTGCCAACTGGCCGCCTTCACAGGAACATATATTAACTAATAAAAATGAACTTGTAAATCGACACCTGGAGAGGTAAGTTCATACGTACCACTGGTTTTTATCACTGGATCGACGGTTTAGATCAGTGGTTCTCAACCATTTTTTACCTATGAACACTCTGTAATTCCTATTTTACTCGGATAGACCCTCATAGCCGTTTCATGTTTGAAAACTTTTATGCAAATGATCTTTTATTTAAAGGAAAGTGACAGGTTCAGTTGATCAGGAAACCCTCCTGTTGTCAACACCCAGTACAGTAGTATCTCGAGATGTGCAGGCGTCAACTGAGCCTACGACAACTGCACAACTTCTGTATAATGGCAGTAATGAGTAGATGTGATCATCGTTTGCCAAGTTACAACCCAGAATCAAATGTAAACCAATGTTGAGAATTTGGCACTTGGAATGCTGCTAGACACTGCACTCTTGTAGCTGGACAGTATAGCTAGTGGAGTTACACACACTTACACACACACACATGTACACACACACATACACACAAGCAAATAAACACATACACAGATACGTATATGTATATACGTGTGTGTGTGTGTGTGTATGTGTGTGTATGTGTGCACGTGCGTGTGTGTGCTTGTGTGTGTGTATTCATGTATGTATCTATATATATATCCAATAAAACCGTTATAAACTATAAATTCTCTGAGCAAGGCTAACCCCTATCTCAATGACCAGAATCTCAGTGAAGAACAAATCGAAATCAATGAGAATACTAGCAGCAGAAAACTCTCAACGAAAAACCTATAGAAAGACAGAAACACAAACATATACATCTAACCTTCATATTTGGCATATTTATGTATGTATGTATGTATGTATGTATGTGTGTATGTATGTATGTTGTATGTATATCTCTCTATCTATCTATCTATCTATCTATCTATCTATCATCTATCTATCTATCTATCTATATATATATATATATATATATATATATATTATATATATAATATATATATATATATATATATATATATATATATATATAGCTTTCAACATGTGATCTCTTGAGCACCACCAGCTCAAAATATTTTCTCCTCTGTCTTCCCTCCTGGGATCTTTCCTTCTCCTTGTTTCCGACGAAGAGCTCCACTCGAACGTTAAACCCTCCTTCCCTTCTTTCCTGAGCGTCAGTAATACTTAATTGTTCCACGTCCTGCGTTGCTGTGTTTTTTCTCTTTTTTTCTGTGTTTTCTTGTTTGGATTAACTTATATATATATTATATATATATATATAATATATATATATATATATATATATATATATATATATATATATTATATATATATATATACATAAGGTGTTCAGAGGTGTACGGATACTGTATGTTAAGAAAAGGAAGCAGTCAGAATTCTGGATAATTCTTGATTAGCGCTTTCGTTCGTTTAACCGAACTCTTCAAGAAAAATTGAACCAAACAAAAATTGAGTCAAAAGTTGGTTCAATTCTTCATGAAGAGTTCGATTAAACGAACGAAAGAGCTAACAAAGAATTATCCAAAATTCTAACTGCATCCTTTTTCTTAATATATATATATGTATGTATGTATGTATGTATGTATGTATGTATGTATGTATGTATGTATGTATGTATGTATGTATATACATACATACATACATACATACATACATACATACATACATATATATATAACGCCAGTGCCCCAGCAAACTGCGGTGCCCCAGCATGGCCACAACTTTGAGCTGAAACTGATAAAACAATAAAGCAATATATACGTGTGGGGGTGTATGCGTATGGGGGGGTGTATTCACATACATATATACAGAATACTGTGTAAGACGTAGATATAGTTTGTGTGTATGAATTTATGTGTCCCCGTTTGTATCTCTAAAACTAGAGCATCTTGGGCACACATACTAACATATTTATCCAGTCTTCTCTTCCAACAACCACATGTGTTTAACACTCATCACCTTACCCAGTGCTCACTCCAGCATCCGTATGTGTCACATAACCGACACCTTGCCCAGTTTCTCTCTCTCTCTCTCTCTCTCTCTCTCTCTCTCTCTCTCTCTCTCTCTCTCTCTCTCTCTCTCTCTCTCTCTCTCTCTCTCTCTCTCTCTCTAACACTCGTGTGTAAGCTGTGTTAGTTTCTCCAGTCCCTCTTCCAGCCACCACATATTTCTAGTGTGTGTCACTTTTCCCAGGTTGTCATCCAACACGTTCATTTGTTTAGCTATCTTTATTTGTCCAAGCTCCTCTGTCAATACGCACCGGATCAGTTAGGAACGAAAAAAATAAAATTAAAACAAGACCACTCAGAGAGCGCAAACTTCCGCCAAGGCAGCACCAATGTCTTCTCAACGATTAGCCAGAGATGATTTTTAAAATGAGAATATCTGAAATAAACTCGACTGCTCTCACAAACGAGAATACTAAAAATGAACCCGACTGCTCTCAAAAATTAAGTAAGAAAAAACAGGAAAAATTATGCAGAATCCTTGTCCGGGACTGGATCGATCCTAAAATCTAATCAGTTCGTGCCAATCAGGAGGCCAAATATCACTGAAAGTTTCATCCGAATCCATTCAGCAATTCTTGAAATATCTTGTCTAAAGACAAACAAACAAACGTGACTGAAAACAATACCTCTGCCTGTGTTTTTTGAATTGACTATATGTGCATATATATATATATATATATATATATATATATATATATATATATATATATATATATAATAATATAATATATATATATATATTATATATATATATATAATATATATACATATATGATTCGCCATGTTGGACCGCTGAAATTTACAAGTTTGTTTCCTTTTCTCCCTCTGTTTATTTTATCTTATTCCTTTCTGTTGAAGAGTGTAGGCTCGAAACGTAGAAGACTTCTTCATTTTTCCGAGCGTCAAACTAATACACATGCGTGTTGTTCGTACACCTTCCTTTGTCTTTTGTTTTTCAATAAAATTCAACTATGTGTGTGAGTGTGTGTGAGTACACACGTGGGGTGTATGAAATATATATATATATATA
>NC_043001.1:49359806-49367306 GCF_006345805.1 Octopus sinensis | reverse complement strand
AATTTGACGGATATTTGTCCTCATCGTGTTTGTTGTTTACACAACGTTTCGGCTGATATACCCTCCAGCCTTCATCAGGTGTCTTGAGGAAATTTCGAACCTGGGTTCTCATTCCTAAGATATTTTTCGATATTATTATTATTATTATTATTATTATTATTATTATTATTATTATTATTATTATTATTGTTCAGGTCACTGCCTGGAATCGAACACGGAATCTTGGGGTTAGTAGCCCGTGGGCAATTATGGAGTGAATTTTACGGTTTATAAATCTAATATTTTCCTATCCTTCCTTAATACCGGTTCCCATATGCTACTCATATCTGCACTCAGTCCGCTTAGGAGGTTGTTGTGTCCTAGCATATATGCTGCTTTTAGTTTTCGTATTTTTCCATGTCCACGTCCTCTTGTTTGTAATTTTTTAAATGTTCGTTTATTGGATTTAACTCTACATATATATATATATATATATATATATATTATATATATATATATAATTTTAGTAAAACCATTAAGATTCAAGTGAGTTCCAATGAATTCACATGAATGTGGTACTTAACTTAGTATGTATGTATGTATGTATGTATGTATGTATGTATATATGTACGTATGTATAAATAGCGTATGAATGTTTATCACACTACTCAAGTTTCAATCTGCCGCCATCTTCAGGCGAGAATCCATTAGTGTGTTTGTGTGTGCATGCGTGTGCGTGTGTGTGTGTGTGAGTGTGTGTGTGAGAGAGAAGAGAGAGAGAGAGAGAGAGTGTGTGTGTGTGTGTGTGTGTGTGTGTGTGTGTGTGTGTGCGCGCGCGTGATCCAGGCTTTTATTATACAAAATGTATGAACAAGAGGAATGGGAGATTATGTTAAATTCAAAAACTCGCTTTCTCGAAATCTAGCAGTAGAAACCTATGACAGTAAAGTTTTATTTTTAAAATACATAGGTAAGTTAATAAAGATTTCTCGCCTGAGATTTGTAAAAGATACCCGGATACATTACTTTCAAGTATACATAATATCGGTTTCAAATTTTGGCACAAGACCAGATATACATACATCACATCCTTTCTACGTTAGGCACAAGGCCTGAAATTGGAGAGGGGGATAGTCGATTATATCGACTCCAGTGCACAACTGGTACTTATTTTATCAACCTCTGAAAGGATGAAAGGCAAAATCGACCTCGGCGGAATTTAAACTCAGAACATGAAGACAGACGAAATGCCGCTAAGCATCTTGCCCGGCGTGCTAACGGTTCTGCCAGCTAGCCGCCTTACATATATACATACATAGTATCGACATGTGTACGTGTGTATGTGTGTGTGTGCGTGCGTATGTGTGTGTCTGTGTCTGTGCGTGCGTGTACGTGCATGTGCGTGACTGCGTTTGCATGTGTGTGTGTATATATATATATGTATGTATAGTTAATCCAAACATGAACAAAGAGAAAACACAACAACGCGAGGACGTGGAATAAGTATAGTGTTATTGGACGCTCAAGAAAGGAAAGAAAGAAGGAGGATTTAACGTTTCGAGCAAGGCTCTTCGTCAGAAACATAAGAAATGGAAAGATCCAAGGAAGGGAAGACGGAGGGAAAAAATCGCAACGATACACACGCGGTCACATGTATGTATATGCACACACACACATATGTACATATAGAGAGAGGAGAGAGAGGGAGAGGGAGAGCAAAACAAATCAGGAGAGCTTCTTTAGAAATTATTTACAGCAACGTCAATTTTCATTAACAGTGAAAAATAACCGTTACATAAAAAAATTTATAAACAAATCACATTAGCAAATCTTCAAAGATAGCATAACTCTCAATACTAACCATTAGGATCTATACTGGACTACGGACCGTGTTATTAGGGTTTCAACGGTTATAACTGTGCTAATTATAGTTTAAAAATTTGTTTACATAGGTAGTAGAAGGAAGACAAATATACTGATCATAATTGATAAAGAATTACTTCTATCACCATTGCGTCTACAAAAATAGGAAGAAATGAACTAATAGCTATTAGGTTTCAAAGATCTCAGCAAAATATTTATAATCTAACACTTTCATTTGGCTGCCAAATTGCTAATTATTAATAATCTTTACGAACACTCTAGCCAATAGACGCTCACAGGTACCAATATTCACAGAAGTATATACATTAACTAATACACACTGCTTCACATACACACATAGGTATACTAACACACCCGGCACGCACATACGCATACACACTTACGTATACACGTATATACAAGTACTCATTCATGTAGACTTGCATGTTTATGTATGAATATGTGTATGTGTGTGTGTGTGTGTGTGTGTGTGTGTATGAATAGGCATGATTGCTGTCCGTTCGTGACCGAGGAAAACCATTACTGACCATTAAGAACAGTGTGTACTCAGACAAAATTATAATTTACAATTATGGTTCTGCTGGAAAGTAATGAGTCCAACTCTTGATAAACATGCGCTTCCACAGGTATTTCTAATCAAGCTTCTTCTATTCCCTACAGTTTTCGAGCAGCTCGCTTACATTATGCATGAAAAGTAAGTGATTGGCGGCCCATGTTTGATATAAAGTTGTCTCCTTATCGTCCACGGCAGCGATGAGATTTGGTCGTGGAGTAGGTATCTGAGCAGTTCCATTTGAGGAGGGCACTGCTTACCTGGAGACCAGGAAGATTCTAGAAAAAGTGAACCAAATTTCCTTATTTTTTCCTATGTATTCAGTTTAGCGCGATTGACAAGTGTCCACCTTGTGATCGGAAAACAAAGAAAATATTTATAAAATCTGGATGTAACATGAATATTTAATGTTGGGATTGTACGTACTCTGTTAAGTAAAAAAAGGGAATATTGGCCTGGAAGACGTATTTCATCTGATCACGAACTGAACTGTTATAACAACACGCAACTGCTCTTTCAGAGACTTTTTTAGAAGGTGACGGTTAGCCTGAGATGGTTAGAGGTGGCTACACCTTTTTCTGGAAGGGAAAAACCAAAGGAAGAACGCAGGGAATATGACGTTGGTTTTGAAATTCGATCTGAAATCCTCACGAAGTTGGAGGATTTTCGTATCCCTATAAATTTCCGACTGATAATTCCTAATCTGCACTTGAGAGATGGGCGATTTACTACACTGATAAGTACCTGTGCTCCTGCTCTGACCATTTCTGATGAAGATGAAATAATTTTCTGTGTCCGACTGAGAGCTGTACTCAGGAAAATCCCCAAGTCAGACAAAGGTTGTTCTACGGGGATGATTTTAATTCCACGATTAGAACACATGGGCAAACAATAGAACTTAGTTGGATGTTTCAGTGTTAGGAGAGATGACTAGCAATGGTCACATGCTCATAGTGGTTTGCAATGAATATAGTCTTTACATTGCAAGTCCTCACTTCATGCACAAAGGTGCTCACGCAACAACACGGATGCATCCGAGCTCTAAGTGTTGGCACTTGAAGGATTACGTTATAATTCGCAAGCGTGATATCTATAACATTTGTAATGTCCAATCCTTTCATGGATCGCAGTGTTGAACAGACCAGTGTTTGCATTTTGGAACCACTCAACAACCAGCACACAAGCGACACCAACTACTGCCTAGTCTCACACAGTTTGGTATCACACGAAAATTCATTCACGCCAGAATATTAATACTAATTAACTATAACGCAAAAGTTTAATATTTCATTAATAATATAAACTTTTGTAAGACTGTTTCACCGCACCCGCTGATCACCAATTACAATTTGGCATATAACAAGGAGGTATTTCTTTCTTTTTTTTTTTTTGTCAATGATAATTTCCTTCATACAGTTCTATATTTAAAAGATGAGGAATTATGTACATTATTAACATTATTTAAATTTGACGGATATTTGTCCTCATCTTGTTTGTTGTTAACACAACGTTTCGGCTGATATAGCCTCCAGCCTTCACCAGGTCTCTTGGAGAAATTGCGAACCTGGGTTCTCATTCCTAAGGTATTTTTCGATATTATTATTATTATATTATTATTATTATTATTATTATTATATTATTATTATTATTATTATTATTATTATATTCAGGTCACTGCCTGGAATCGAACTCAGAATCTTGGGGTTAGTAGCCCGTGCCCAAGAATCCGAGTTCGATTTCGGGCAGTGACCTGAATAATAATATCGAAAAATACTTTAGGAATGAGAACCCAGTTCGACATTTCTCCAAGACACCTGATGAAGGCTGGAGGGTATATCAGCCGAAACGTTCTGTTAACTAACAAACAAGATGAGGACAAATATCCGTCAAATGTAAATAATGTAAATAATGTAGATCATTTCCTTTATATAAATTGAATTAAAATCTGTCTTAAAGTTAGCTCTCTCTCTCTCTCTCTCCCTCTCTCTCTCTCTCTCTCTCTCTCTCTCTCTCACACACACATATATACACATATATGTATGTATGAATGAATGCATGTATCTGTGTATGAATATATACATATGTAAGTGAATATATATCCTCACACAAATATATATATATATATTCTTTTACTTGCATCAGTCATTTGACTGCGGCCATACTGGAGCAACGACTTTAGTCGAGCAAATCGACCCTAGGACTTATTCTTTGTAAACCTAGTACTTATTCTTTCGGTCTCTTTTTCCGAACTGCTAAGTTACGGGGACGTAAATGCACCAGCCAAATCAACTCACAATGCTTTGGTCGGCCAGAGGCTATAGTACCCAAGGTGCCATGCAGTAGGGCTGAACCCAGAACCATATGGTTGGTAAGGACGCCACTCCTGCGCTTATATATATATATATATATATATATATATATATATGTATATTGAGAGAGAGAGAGGGGGGAGAGTAGATAGATAGATAGATAGATAGATAGATAGATAGATAGATAGATAGATAGATAGATAGATAGATAGATAGATAGATAGATAGATATGTGTATCTAACAGAAAAATTGACGTATGCTAGATGACCGTATTATAGATTATATACTCCTACAAAACATAAATAAATAAATAAATAAATAAATAAATAAATAAATAAATAAATAAAAATAAATAAATAAATAAACGGATTTTGAGAGATAGATGAAGTTATTCATTGGCACTTGATGTCGATACAGCAATGCCGATATGTACAAGGACCTTAAGAGTACCTTCTTTAATATTTGAATGTTGGTTCTTGTAGATGAAATGCAATTTCGGATGCTTGCAATTTCAAAGTGGAAGGATTAGGCATAAATGCTTAGTGTAGAATCTTATAGAAGAAATACAGTCGAGTGACGTGAGTGGGAGAAATGAATGTTTCGAGTGATCTTGGGTAAAAATTTGTATGCATGTAGCTAGTTTCGTGGGACAGAAGCCATGAATGTTCGATGAGAGGAAACAACAGGTTTGTAAACTAGTAGTTACAGTATGCTTCAATGAATCGTTGCTAATCAGTCACATGACCACTTTCTTTCCGATGTTTTGTGTGTATGTATGTATGCATGTATGTATGTATGTATGTATGTATGTATGTATGTATGTATGTATGTATGTATGTATGTATGTATGTAAGTGTGTATGTATGTATGTCATTATTCAGTTTTATTTCACGATTTATTGCCAATAGAGAAAGAGTCGGTTTCTAACCTAGATCCAAGGCTCCTTCATTGAATTTTCAACGTCAACAGGGTATTTTTTTGCATATGTTGGTATATGTGCAGTATTCGGAATCAGTACATGTGCAGATTTGTATGTTTTGTTTTATGTAATTATTCTCGTGTATATAGTTGCATGTCTTGGTATGCACACATATACTTGAATGATAAATTTCTGGACAGTTTTGCAAATTGTTACAGCTCCAGTGATGGCTTAAGTCTGTATTCTTGGAATCAGCTTTCTCCTCCCTGGCTTTGGGAAGCCTAATTTCTCGAGATTGGTACTTATACAGTGTGTTATATATCCCAGTATCCCAATAATTACATGAATAAAGCTGAACTTGTAATCTGTGAGTAACTCAGTGTGTATGTGTGTGCATGTATCCGCGTGCGTATGAGTACGAAACGACAACACAGTATTTGTGCGTCTTGCTTAAACTTTGTAGAGGGGACAGTGGTTGATCAGGGCTGATGTATTTTCTAGTCTTAAGCAGAAAACTTAGACATTAGAATGCAATTTGACCAATATTAAACGTGTTACATTGGAAAGAGAAATCATCAAAGATTGTGCATATCCAACACTTAAAAGATAGAAATTGAACATATACAAGTAATATAGTAAAGGAAATATACCAAAACAGATATGATCAAATGATAGCTCTTCAGATTTCAAGAGTAGCACTTATGATTTCAAAATCTATTGCATCAGTCGGCACCGGATGGATTAAGGCCCCCAAGTGGGCCATAGGACCCAGAGGGTTTGGGACCATTCTTTGGTTTTTCAAAATTTAATGTATTTGAGGGCCACCGAGCATTTAATTGCTTTTAAGTCTTTATGAGTCACGATCTGTTTCATTTTCGCTTACGTTTGCCAGTGATGGAAATGGAAAGAAGAATCAAGGATTTTTTATGCCAAATATGATATAATACACATGTGGATTAGGGGCAAAGGATCTTTTCGGTTAGAACGGCAGTTTTTTCTAGCGGTGTCATATAAAATTGTCACCCATAAATATGACCCTAGTATCGATCTATTGCATTTCAATCTGTTTTAGGGTTAGGGTTAGGGGTGGGGGGAAGGGTATCTTTTTTTCTTCACAAATGTAAATAAACCCAATCTGTTTCTTAAACGAGGGACATATTCATACGCACAGAATGTTTTTTACCTCAATAGACGTGACTGATTGGTTGAAATTGCAGAAATTGAAGAAAAAAAACAACAAATAATTTACAAACTATAGAATTTTCTCAATAAAGCCAAGAGAAAAATATGCTTTATAAACACATTCTACCAGTATACGAAGTTTACAATTTTTTAGCTACCTAGAAATTATGTTAAAAACAGCCGTTCAAAGCGAAAAGATCCGGGGCAAATATAAAAGGAAGAAAACATAAAAATCAAAAGAATGCTCTAGTTATTATTACTGTGTAAGGTAAGAAACCAAATTTTTTGTAAGTGTGGCTCAACGAAATTTGTACTAGTTGTTACTAGCGAGAGAGACTGGAGATAATGAAGGCAGCGAGCTAGTAAAATCATTAGCACACCTGACAAAATGTTTAGCAGCATTTCTTCCGGGTTTTTCATACTGAGCTCCCAAGGTCAACTTTTCTTTTCATCCTTTTGGGGAATCGATCTAATATGTACCAGCTGAGCACTGGAATCGATGTAATCGATTAGCCGCCTCCCATAAAATTTCAGGCCTTCTGCTTATAGTAGAAAGGAAAATATATGTACCTTATATAGTGAATATAGGTAAAGGTCGATGGTAGACAGGGTCAAATAATATCTTCTTTTTGTGACTAGGACGTATCATTGTATGCTTCTATAGATTGGGGTA
>NC_043001.1:49349806-49354806 GCF_006345805.1 Octopus sinensis | reverse complement strand
TCTCTTCCTTCTGGAGAAATCCTCATGGCATCCAACAACATCAGAGACTTGGGAGTAACAGTGGACAACAACATAAGCTGGGCTACACATATAAGCAGCAAAGTTGACATGGCTCGCAGAATGTGTTCCTGGATTCTCAGAACCTTCCAGTCGAGAGATTCCCACGCTATTATCCTTCTCTTCTCCACTTTTGCCCGACCCCACCTTGAAATACTGCTGTCCACTGTGGTCTCCCTACACAAAACAAAATATTATGAGAATTGAAGCTCCCCAAGGTCATCACAAAAAAGATAGATGGCATGTCAGACCTTGACTACTGGGTAGACTAGAGAAGCTGAAATTGTATTCACTCCAACGACGCCGTGAACGCTACATTATCTGTATGATGTGGAATTTCCATCAGCACTGTCCGAATGATGTTGGCATCACCTTCAAAATGCATCCAAGGCTTGGACCACGTGCCATCCGTCTACAACAAAAATCTAAATCGCATCACATAACGACAATACGGCACACCTATTTCACCTCATTGGACCCGCTCTCTTCAACATTACACCAGGACACGTTCAAAAAGAAACTGACCACACAAATTCAAGAAGTCTTTGGACAAATTCCTTCAAAACAGTACGACAAACCACCCACCCCGGATATGTCTCCGCAAAACACTAACTCTCTGCTCGAATGGGCCTTGTGCCCAAATCCTGAACTGAAAGACTTCGCCAGGTGGTGGCTATTAAGTTAGACATGGCCTGGGCCAATACTGGCCAAAACTTTCTAAGTTATTCTAAGTTATATATATATATGTATATATATATATGTATATATATATATATATAGATATAGATAGATAGATAATAAATATATATATATGTATATATATACATATATATACGTATATATATATATAATATATATATATATATATATAGATTATATATATATATATAATATATATATATACTATATATATGGATGTATATATATATATGTATTATTATATATATATTAAAAAAGGAGATGTGAACACGAGTTATATATATAAAAAAGGAAATGAAGAAAATGCTGACAAAATAAGTTAAGTAATTTAAGTATTTAATTAGGTGAAAGTTCTTTTTACCGGTTGCGCATTTGTTATGCTTATCAAATATATTTTTTAAAGAGAGATTAGAGTTCCTTTCTGATAGATTTTTTCCTCTTTTTCCAGATAAGAGGAAAAAATCTATCAGAAAGGAACTCTAATCTCTCTTGAAAAAATATATTTTTGATAACATAACAAGCTCGCAACGGTAAAAAGACTTTCACCTAATTAAATTACTTAAATACTTAAATTATTTTGTCAGCATTTTCTTCATTTCCTTTATATATATTATATATATATATATATATATATATATATATTATATATATATATATATATATATATATATGCATTATATATATATATGGAGATGTACTCGCATAGCAATTTATTTGATCTGAGATCGCGTGCTGGAACGAAAACAATTGTAGCGTGGAAGGTGTTTGTAAGCACGGATTTTTTCAGTGAACAGGTCGCGGTTTTAGCGACTATAATATTTTGACAAATTAAACTTAAATGTTGAAGTGAATCGAACGGCTTTTGTGTGATTCTTAAATGGCTTACAAACACCTTCCACGCTGCAACTGCATATATATATATATATAATATATATATATATATATATATATACGTATATATGTATGTTCAGAAGGTATTGCGTCGACAAAGTCTTATGGATGAGAGTTCACGCCAACCTTCCTGCGCACGCTTGAAATTTTCACTCCGGTAGACCGCATAATTTCTCGACTGTTATGCCTAGAGTGCAGACGTGTAGTACGCGTTCGTCGGATTTTCGCTTCAAACAAGATGACCGAACATATGAGCAGAGACCATAAACCCATGTCTCATCACCATGTCTCATCTGTATTTTTTTTTTTTTTGCGAAAATATAGATCGATTCATTTTAATGGATTTATCTTTTATTTGACTCCTTTAGATTTTAAATAACAAGTTTTTGCTTACTAATTGCAAATAGATTAGAATTGTTCAGGAGATTAAAATTTTACACCTTTACTCACTGTATCTCACCTTATTAAAAATAGGCGAAGACATCACTGTTTGATTCAGACGCTCGCTTTGCAACCGCGTGGTTCCGGGTTCATTAACTCTGCGCAGCACCCCGGGTGTCTTCTATTATAACACCGGTCACCCAATGTTTTTGTGAGTGGATTTTGTCGACAGAAGCTGTGGACGCCCGCCGTGTGTGTGTGCGTGTGCGCGCGTGCCTATATCTTTGTGTCTGTATGTGTGTGTCTATGTCTGTGTTTGTCACATCCCGTTACCGCTTTACAACCAGTGTTGGTTTGTTTACGTTCCCGTACATTGGCGGTCCAGCAACAATGACCGACAGAGTAAGTACAAGACTATTTTAAAAGAAATAAAAAACAAAACAAAACTGAGGTTAATTTGTTCGATAAAAACCGTTCAAGTGGATGCCCCCAGCATGTCCGTAGTCCAATGAATGCAACAAGACATAAAGGAATAACAAAAGATTTGTTCCTGTTGTGGTGGTTGCTGTGGTGGTAAAAAGAAGGTGGTACTTGCTACGGAGTCGGCAGTTATTTTGAAAGTTGAGGTGAGGTGGAATTCTTGCCGCAGTTGTTCAGTCCTTCAGGTCAACCTTGAACCAAGTAGACCTATGACTGGAGACATTCTAGCCGTGACCATACCATATTTTATATTCCGACACAATGTATATAACTGGTACTCCGTCGGTTACGACGACGAGGGTTCCAGCTGATCCGATCAATGGGAGACCTTGCTCGTGAAATTAACGTGCAAATGGATGAGCACTCCACAGACACACGTACCCTTAAAGTAGTTAGTTCTCAGGGAGATTCAGCGTGATACAGTATGTGATAAGGCTGGCCCTTTGAAATATAGGTACTTCTAATTTTTGTCAGCTATGTCGACCTGAGCAACGTGAAATGAAGTGTTTTGCTCAACGACAGAATGCGTCGCCGGGAATTGAACTCGTGACCTTGCAATCGTTTGCCCAAGACATAATGCCAAGCACTTTCACACAATGTATATATGAACTGCATAATCCAGTTGCAATAATGTTGTCGTTCTTGTTCTTGTTCAATCAATCCCGGTTCAAAGCTGAACCAGCAACTTATGATCAAAATCATTCCATCCGTGACCATCACAACTTTTATGCCGACATAGTGTATCTATGATTATTATCCAATTGCAGTGTCTTTTGTTGTTGTTGTTGTTATTGTTGCCATCGGTTATGTTGTTTAACCCTATGCCGACCCTGAGGACCGCTAGATTATGGCCTTCCAACAGCGACCGTCGTGACTCATTTATTTCTGGAATAGCGTACTCCGAGCTACGTTAAATAACGCGACTTCTTAAGATGGTAGAATATAACTTCAGAGAGATTTGACTGCTATTTCTCGCAGATCGAACGGCCACATTGACGAGGGTAGGCCTCGTACACGGTATCTGTAGTAGTAGTAGTAGTAGTAGTAGTAGTAGTAGTATAGTAGTAGAAGTAGGTCTTGTCATTGTTTAACCTCAAGTCATCCTAAGCAAAGGAACTTATGATATAAGACACTCCAGTCCTGATCATCCCATCGATATTTTTTTTTCGCTGTCGTTGTATCCCTCTGTTCTTCCTTTATTTTAAGACAGTAAAGTGTGATTTGAGGGAGTCTAGGCTGCTATTTTTATTTCCACAGTCAGTGACTGCGAGGAGGGTCTCCTCACAGAAACGAAATAGTGATGTTGGTTAGTTAATTCCATGTTAACTCTGGTCAAAGAGATCTTATGATAAAAGAAAAGTTCTAGCCATGACCATCACGTTTCATTTTGTTACAGTGCATCTAGGACTATATTAGCCAATATGTAGGTCCCGTTTTAAGATAGTACGATGTTTAAATAGAGTGAGATGTAGCTACTATTTCCAGAGCGTTGAATAACTACATAGAGGGAAACCTGATTGGCGGTGCTATTCTTGTTGGCATTCGTGAAACCACGTGGCCTAGTGGTTAGGGGCATTCGACTCACTATCATGAGACCATGATTTCGATTCCTGTCTTCGGCAGTTTATTATTTTTTTTTTTTCCACTTTGAGCAAAGCGCTTCGTTGCATGTTGATCCAGTCTGATTGTCTGAAATTAATGCTAACCAGATGCTGGAATGACCTTCTCTTCTTCCAGGTGCTACACCTCGGATAATTCGCTGAGTGGAAAGTTGGGAGGTGCCGAGACGATGACCATATCTGTTTGCCAGTATAGGGGCCACTTTAATTAGCGAAAGCATGCTACACTCGACTCGTTTGCTAGTGACGGCTGTGGATTTATATTTCTTCTTGTTAGTACTACTACTGTGGTGGTTGTGGTGGTGGTTATGATGGTGTTATTGGTGACGCTGGTGTTGTTTGTTTGTTCGTTGTTGCTGTTGTTGTACTCGAGCTATGCTGCTGTCTTTGAGGATGGTGCTGTCACTGTTGTCATTATTGTTGTTGTTCTCGTTGTTTACATATCGTTGTACACGATGTTGCTACTGTTGCTGCTGCTGCTGTTGTTGTTGTTGTTGTTACTGCTGCTGCTGTTTTAGTTATTATTTAACCCTGATGTCAGCCATCATCGAGCAGACCTATGATCACAGACGTTCCATGCGTGATCATCCCGTCCCTTTCAGTGAGATATTTGGCTCCTATTTCTACCAGGTCGAATGGTCTCACAGAAGCTCTCCACCACCACCACCACTACCACCTCGTTGATGTTGTTGTCATTGTTGTTGTTGCTGCAGCTGCTGCTGCTGCTGTTGTTTTTGTTATTGTTTACTCCCGATGTTAACCATCATCGAACGGACCTATGATCACAGACGTTCCAAGCAGGATCATCCCTTCTCTTTCAGTGACACATTTGGCTACTATTTCTAACAGGTCAACCGACCTCAGAGATGCTCT
>NC_043001.1:49339449-49349706 GCF_006345805.1 Octopus sinensis | reverse complement strand
GTAGATCTACTACCAACAGATCAGCAGAAAGTCATGTATATCTATATTGTTAATAAGATTCAGAGTAACGGTAGTTTAAATCGCCCGAACTGTCTATGGATCAACAACCGTTACATCATTTTTCACTTAACTAGTCATGCTTTGCACGCCAGGAATCGGAAATAACAACAAAAATACCTGGCACGACTTCGCTTTTCATCATTTTGTTGTTGACAAAAAACGTACTCATCCAAAGCGGCAGTTTGGTGGGGAAGTTAGAAAGTCGGGCAAATTGCCTTGTGGCATGGTATCTTTCTGGCCTTTTGCATTTAGAGAACAACGTCTGTGACAACACTGATGCCATGCTGTATCGATACAAATCAGCGGCCTGTCTCTTGAATAGACAGTAGTACTGTAGGAATGGAAGACTTGCAAGCATAGGTAGCAGCCAGTCTTCCTCAAAAAAGTCTTGCTCAGGCCAGCAACTATATGTGCAGAATCATGATACAGTGGATAACGGAGGCCCCGCACGCACGAACACACACACACACACACACACACACAACGACGGGCTTCAACGCCGTTTTCGTACACCATAGTCACTCAAAAGTATAGTGTAACGGGGGTGAATATCTTCTCTGCACTTTTCGGGTGCAGTTGGTGCAATCACTTTCCGTTGCTTTAATAATCCAGATTCTACCAGTCAGAAACAACAGGACGCAAACGTAAAAAATAGATATACTTTATTGTCTTATAACGGTGAGAAATAAGTGGTGTATCTGGTATCCCTTTGGTATGGATGTGTCAGAGCTGAACTTTATCGCTGTAGAATTTACAGTGTTCAAATGCAAACGACACTGGTCAAAATGGCGTCCGGAGAGAGAAGATGATGTGGTCGGCAACAAATCCCAGGTTGAGAGCCTTCGGCTAAAAGGCTGCTGCTATCAAATCCGGAGAGAGAGAACTACACGTCTAGTGCCTTCGATAGCTGTGTCTCAAGTCACTGACTACTGGACGCTGGTGGTCAACGTCTTACGCTCCCTTGCCTCGCCGCTAAACTGCCACGTAGGCAAATTCCTTCTTCCGGTGGTGAAAGCACCAACCCCGCACGCGCGAAACAGAAAAGGACGGTGCGCGAGCGCGCACCGTTATATAGGATCACTACAGGTCGGCTCGGGGCTATTTGTCCAAGATGCTACGCAGTGCTACCGAACTAGGAACCACATTGTTGCTAAGCGACCTTCCTAACTACATAGCCGTTCTTCAAAATAATTTTTTATTGACTGTGAGAACACGTGACCTTGTAGTTAGAGTATCCTGCTCATGATCGTATATTCAAATCTGAAACGGGCCTGCATGCTGTGTTCTAGAGCAAGGTACTTCATTTACCGTTACATCTATCTCCTCAGCTATAACGAGTACCGGCCTGGGATCTTTTCGGTTTGAACGGCAGTTTTTTCTAGCGGTGTCATATGAAATTGTCATCCATAATTATGACTCTGGTATCGATCCATTGCATTTCAATCTGTTTTAGGGTTAGGGTTAGTTAGGGTTAGTTTGGGTTAGGGTTAGGGTTAGGGTTAGGGGTGGGGGGAAGGGTATCTTTTTTTTCTTCACAAATGTAAATAAACCCAACATGTTTCTTAAACGAGGGACATATTCATACGGCACAAAATGTTTTTTTTTACCTCAATAGACGTATTTGATTGGTTGAAATTGCAGAAATTGAAGAAAAAACTATAGAATTTTCTCAATAAAGCCAAGAGAAAAAGATATTTTATAAACACATTCAACCAGTATACGAAGTTTAAAATTTTTTAGTTACCTAGAAATTATGTTAAAAACTGCCGTTCAAACCGAAAAGATCCCCGGCCTGTCGTTGGGGTAGGCCTTCCTTCTTTTCCAGCTGTTACATACTTGATATTACACTGGACCAAGTTTGAGAGGCCCCTCGCTCGCGAGTGACGACTATTTGTACTCAACTATTTATTGACTAAAGTATACAAGTGCCTTTTATAAATACATATTGTTTTTTTATGCACAAAGTGCGCCAAAGTATATTTATTTGCCATAAAATGAGTCGCAAGTAGAATAACTTTAGGAAGCATTGCTCTGTCGGGTCGATATAATATTAGTCAATATATACTGATTCAATAGTATACAAGACTAATATACATTGTTTCCATTCAATATCTGTTTCTGTATCTATATACAATAGTTGTTTTCTTTAAAGACTCGATGTCAATACTTATGCAACGTCAATGTACACCTGGACACAAAGCTCGCTTACCGAACAGGTGCACATTGTGAGTGTAAATGTATGTCTTCGTAAGCTTGTATATACATACATCCTCTACACACACACACACACACACACACACACACACACACACACACACATACATACACACACACGCGCGCGCGCACAAACACACGCACACACACATCCGTCCTGAAAGATGAGGTCCATGGCCCTTCTAAAACACCCATTGGTAAATCACGGAAGTCTCTCATTTCCTCTATCCCTTACTCTTCCTCCACTTCACCTCCTCTCTCTCTCTCTCTCTCTCTCTCTCTCTCTTTCTCTCTGTATACATTCATACATAGGCAAGAAATCATGAAATAAACTGAACAATGACATACATATATACATATATATTTACACACACACACACACGCATATACACCCGCGCGCACACGCACACACAGATAATTGGCTTTATTTTGAAGTCGTACGTGGCATCAACTCGAACCGTACCCCGACATTTTAATTCTCCTGGCCATAACCACCTATATCGCTTCCTGTAAAATGTCATTTTGTGCCATAGATCAACCGTCACCCAGTTGCACAAGGAACGAAACTTGTTATTCGTCAACTGGCTGTGTGGTAAGTAGCTTGCTTACCAGCCACATGGTTCCGGGTTCAGTCCCACTGCGTGGCACCTTGGGCAGGTGTCTTCTGCTATAGCCTCGGGCCGACCAAAGCCGTGTGAGTGGATTTGGTAGATGGAAACTGAAAGAAGCCTGTCGTATATATATATATATGTATATATATATATATATATATATATATATATTATATATATTATATATATGTAAGTGTGTGTGTGTTGTTTGTGTGTCTGTGTTTGTGCACCCAACATCGCTGGACATTCCGATGCTGGGTGTTTACGTCCCCGTAACTTAGCGGTTCGGCGAAAAGAGAAGATAGTAAATAAGTACTAGGCTTACAAAGAATAAGTCCTGGGGTCGATTTGCTCGACTAAGGGCAGTCCCCAGCATGACCACAGTCAAATGACTGAAACAAGTATAAGAGTAAAGAAAGTATACGTTTCAGATTACTAGAAAGAACACTAGTCATGTTTTCCTTTAGTAACAAAGCCTCCTCAGGCACACTGATAAACGCTCTCTGGTTTATTTCACCCAGCAAACTCACCACAAACACATGCGCTGCCTTGTTCCATTCATAACGGATACACTACAACACCCTCGTACCCGTACACACACGCGCGCGCATAAAACACAGATACATACATACTACTTCACGCATTCATATTCACACTCTACCTCCTCTTGCACAGGTACACACGCTTTCTTACCTACTCACGCATGCGTAAAGAATATATTCATAGTAAAAAACGCAGAGCAGCACTTTACACATATATCTCAGAGTTCTCACACATTATCTCCCTTGAAAACTTTCTCTTCAAACTAAAAATAGGTTTCCGTCAGTTTCTTCAATATGAATTCAATTGGTTTGATTTACTGAATCATCTACATATTGAATTAGCGCGTATGTGATTGAGTATTTCTCAGACACATGTACTCCCAACAAACCGCCTAAGTGTGAAAAAAGATAGTGCTTGTTAACTTAATTTGTTAACCTTTCGATTTTGAAGCGTCCGCAATTTCTCTTCTACTGAGCAGCATTTTTATAGTTTCTCACCTCTAGTTCTATAAAACACTCACAACTTCAGTCAATCGTTTATTATATCCCTTGGCCGATAAGACTTCCTTTGACTGAAAAAGAAAAACATTAATCTGTTCTATTCACTTCCATCAACCATTCATTCATTCGCCATACGATTTATGCTACAATACCACAATAATGCTTCCGCAAAGTATTTTCACCTTTTCTTTTAATTGGTTTTTCTTGACGAAGTACCACTGTTCGAAACGTTGAGTTTCCTCTGTTTCTTCCTTACACCGTGAAATTAATTAAGTTTTATTAGTTTTCCTTTCTCTTGAAATCTTGAAATTTTATGGCATATTTTACTCGCTGATGCAAATCATAGTACCTGAATACACTGAATCGAATTACATTATTCTTTTACTTGTTTCAGTCATTTGGAGCACCGACTTAGTCGAACAAATCGACCCCAGGACTTATTCTTTGTAAGCCTAGTACTTATTCTACCAGTCTGTTTTGCCGAACCGCTAAGTTACGAGGAGTTAAACACACCAACATCGGTTGTCAAGCGATGGCGAGGGAAGAAACACAGACACGCAAACATATACATACATACATACATACATACATACATACATACATACATACATACATACATATATACATATATATACATAATATAATATAATATATATAATATATTATAATATATATATATATATATATATGTATATATGTATATATGTATATAGTATATATATATATATATATATATATATATATAATATCAATATATATATATATATATATATATATACTATATTAAATTAGAGACAAAACCACTATTAGGCAAATCATACAATGAAAACTTAAGCCAATACATAAGATATTTAATTTATATTATTTAAATATATAACAAAATTATTTAAAAAATATAATTAATATATCACTACGATCGTTTCATGGCTGTTAATTTCTTTCAATTTTCGAGTTACAGTCATTCATCAGGTGGTTTAAATATTTATCTTGGCGAGGTTTAAACAGTTTATTGTTTAAACCTCGCCAAGATAAATATTTAAACCACCTATGAATGACTGTAACTCGAAAATTGAAAGAAATTAACAGCCATGAAACGATCGTAGTGATATATTAATTATATTTTTTAAATAATTTTGTTATATATTTAAATAATATAAATTAAATAATCTTATGTATTGGCTTAAGTTTTTCATTGTATGATTTGCCTAATAGTGGTTTTGTCTCTAATTTAATATAACATAATATTTTACTATAAAATTGGATTCAATCCTAAATCTGATTTTTCCCTGTAAGTTTGGATTTATTCCCTAATATTTATTATATATATATATATACGACGAGCTTCTGTTCCCGTCTATCAAATCCACTCACAAGGCTTTTGTCAGCTCGAGGCCATAGAAGAAGACGCTTGCCCAAGTTACCACGCAGTGGGACTGAACCCGGAGCTATGTGGTTGAGAAACAAGCTTCTTACCACACAACCACGCTTGCACCATTATTTGTTATTACTTCATATGAAACAGAAATGCTGTGTTCAAGGGTGTCATTATAGCCGGGTATGAACCTTTAGCTTTTACCTTCGGTTAGCATTCAGGGAGTGACTCATCTGTGGAGAATCTATGCCTTTATTTTTATGTTAGGTTGCGTTATTAATGTAACTTCCCTGTACCGAAGCGTGGTCACAGTCTAATGATTGAGACAAGTAAAAGATAGAAGATAGAATATACATTCCTGATAAACATTGGTTAGTTGCTTTAGTTTCCTGTAGAATATTTTGAAAAGAAACTGTATCTGTTCATTTTATAAACGAAATGTGCGACTAGCTAGATTTTTGATGACTGTAAACTGACTGAAGCGTTTGTATAATAAAATAGAAGTTTTGATTATTGGACTACTTGATATTGATTTCAATTTTTGGCACAAGGCCAGCAATCTCAAGATATGGGTAAGTCGATTACATTGACCCAGTCAACAACTAGTATTTATTTTGTCGATAAGAAAAGATGAAATGAAAGGCAAAGTCGACCTTAGCAGAATTTGAACTCAGTACGTAAAAACGGACGAAATGCCGCTAAGCATTTCAGCTGACGTGCTAGCGATTCGGCCAGATCGCCGCCTTATGTGTTTGCAATAATATTAGTTTCACATTTTGGCACAAGGTTAGCACTTTCGAGGCGGGGGTGGGGGTGTCGATTACGTCGATCCCAATACTCAGCTGGTATTTATTTCATTGAGAACGAAAGGATGAAAGGCAAAATCTACCACGGCGAAATTTGAACTCAGAACGTAAAGACGGACGAAATACCGCTAAGCACTAATGATTCTCCCAGCTCACCGTGTGAAAACGAAGCATCGCCAAACTGTTGCTAGGTTTCTCTAATTTATTTTAGATAGGACAGCTTTATTGATAGCTGTTCAACACAATTGTTATATTCACCTCTTTTTTTTTGTACCTGTCTCCACTTATTAACCACGAATTCTTTGAAATAATAATGGTCTTGGAAAAGTTGCTTCAGACATCTCGAGGAGAATTAGTGCTCTGATTAGCGACCAGAACACTAGTTTTAAGTCAAAACTAGTCGTCTGTTAGTGTGTTAAAAGAAAAGTAAGAAAATTGGTTTTCTATTAGTTTTGTTAGCCATAAATTTTTTTTCATATGGTAACCGAAATAGATCCATCAATCAGTTAGGAGTATGAATATTATGGAGAGAAAAGAACGGCGAATGGTAATATAAGCCTCGAGCAAGAATGTCTGCAAATAGCTAATGATTTCTCTTCGCTCTCAGAGTACAAATTTTGCCGGAGCTGATTTGATCTTTCACTCGTCAGGTGCCAATGAAATAAGAGTCGAAGATAGACTGACGGTGGATCGACTGATTAACCTACTTTTCTATAACTAAGTACGCACTGTGTCAATATTTGAAATCATGTGTTCTTGAAGAGTATCATTATATATGTGAGTGCATGTGTGTGTGCGTGGGTGCAAACATATCTATTTTAATTGATAGAGAATTACGAAAGAGACTCAACAAGTGAGAATTTTGAACAAAGCACTTACAAAAATAACATTATTTACATTAGACGGATATTTGTCCTCATCTCGCTTGTTGCTCGGCTGATATACCCTCCAGCCTTCATCAGGTGTCTTGGGGAAATTTCGAACCTGGGTTCTCATTCCTAAGGTATTTTTCGATGTTATTATTATTATTATTATTATCCAGGTTACTGCCCGGAATCAAACTCGGAAACTCGGGGTTAGTAGCTCGCGCTCTTAACCACTACGCCATATGAGCGTGGGCAATTATGGAGTGAATTTTAGGGCTTATAAATCTAATATTTTCCTATCCTTCCTTAATACCGGATCCCATATCCTACTCATATCTGCACTCGGTCTGCTTAGGAGGTTGTTCTGTCCTAGCATATGTGCTGCTTCTTTTTAGTTTTCGTATTTTCCAGTGGTGTTCTCTGTCTATTATTTTAACTTCATCCCACAGGGGGAGGTGGTCTCCATGTTTCCATACATAATCAGCTATACCCGATTTACCAATATCTCCTCGAGTCACAGCTTTGCGATGTTTGTCTACCCTTATTTTGAGGGGGCAGCATGTTTCGCTTTTGTATAACCTACCACAACTGCATGGGATGGAGTATATGCAGTCTTTGGTCATATTCTCTTCTATTGGTGGTTTTACTCGAGATATTTGCGAAGTGTTGTATTACTCTTTAATACTGTCCAAATGTCATATGGGCCGCATATCTTTTGTATCTTTTCGGAGATGCCTTTCACAAAGGGTAGACAGACTGTGGACAGTTTATTGATTGCATCCTCTCTTTTCTTCATAACTGGAGTGGATAGTATACTTTTAGGGTAGTTGTTGCTTAAAAGATTGTTATTGAGCTTGATCATTTCTTCGTGGTGTGTATCACGATCGCTACTTATATTCTTTGCTCGATGTTTTAGGCGCTGAGCAATCCCTCTCTTTACACTGTATGGATGGTGGGAATTAAAGTTGAGGTATCGTCCAGTGAAGGTCGGCTTGCGGTACACGGATGTCCTGAATCCATACTTGGGGCGTGTTATTAATACGTCCAGGAATGCTAGCTGATTGTCTTTTTCTTTTTCCATTGTGAAATGTATGGATGGCTTTATTGAGTTCACATGAGGACATCTTCCTGGTGGGGCCAGAGTATAAAGATATCATCAACATATCGCAGCCATACGGTTGGTTTTAGTTGATCCTAAAGCCAAATTCTCAAAGTATTCCATGTATATATTGGCTATTATTGGTGATAATGGCGAAACCATAGCTAAACCCTCTTCTTGTAGATATATATCAGTGTCCATACAGAAGTAGGCAGTTTCTACACTCAAATACCTTACGTACCCTGTATAATATATACTCAAATACCTTACACACCCTGTGTAATATATATTATATATCAGGCTTGGTAAAATATAAGCAATGTTTGGAAACATGAAATTCATCACACTTTATTTCAACAATGCGGAAATTTTATTCATCAAAGTAAGTACCATTATAATCAACACATTTTTGCCAACGAGTTACAAGTTTGTTTATTCCGGTAACATAAAAATCTTGAGTTCTGGAGTTGATGAATTCTTTGAACGCACTTTCAGCATCGGCTTGATTTTTTAACTCTTTCTCTCGCAGGAAACCTTCAAGGTACTTTAAAAAGTGGTAGTCGGTAGGAGAAAGGTCTGACGAATAAGCTGGGTGGGGAGAGAACTTCGTAGTCAAGTTCCCTCAACTTCTGAAGCGTCATTAGTGAAACGTGTGGTCGAGCATAGTCATGAAGAATGATTGATCCTGTTGACCAGTCTGGGACGGAGGAGTAGCATATTTTCGTTCATTTTGGCAGTGACAGGCATTGCTCTCCCAGTCAGTCTCCTGCATATCACAGGCCTTTAATGAGGACTTGACACACTCCTTAAATCGCAGCCTTGGTTTCTGCCGGGGCCTCTTTCCATTCACAAGTTCCCCATATAGCACCTGCTTGGGGACCCTGTTATCCTTCATTCTAATAAGGTGTCCAGTCCAATGTAACCGGTGCTTGTGCACCATCGTCTCAATACTCAAGATATCAGCTGTCCTCAGGACCTGTGTGCCTGGAATTTTTTAAAGATCCAGCCAACATTCAGAATATGCCTGAGACATCTCTGATGAAAGCGTTCAAGGACCCTTACATGACGTTTGTAAAGGTTCCATGTCTTACATGAGTCATATATACTTGAGTTCATCTACCATAGAACGACTAACTTAGGGGTGCATGGTTTCGCCCGCCACTAGAATAATAATAGGAAATATAGCGTACATACAGTTTAATATAATTCAAACTTAAATGTCTTAGTGCTTGTACAAAATGAAAAAATGAATATAAATAGTCAAAAAAAAGTATTTACTTTAAAATTAGGTAAAACAAATTTCTAATTCGTATATTTGTAATAAAATATGTATTGTCATTTTTATCTAAATTTTATCAACATGAAAGCAATCTAATACATCGGAAACCTGTTTTTGCAAAATTCCAACTTTTCTCACAACTACTCGACTGCCATTTCTTCTTCCTCCACCTCCTTCTCCTCCTCCACCGCTACAGCCTCCACCGTCGCCGACGCCACAACAGCAGCTTCCGCAGCAGCAGCAGCAGTCACAGCAGTTCCTCTTTCTGTCTTTTACTCCTCTATACGATGTAAAGCCTAATTAGGGGTAATCAACCAATTCGCAATCCAACCCATATTCATTAGTGTTGCAGTAATGGTGCAGCACCATCTGGAGGAAATTTGAGAACGCGAGTGAGATGTCTCAATTTATCTTGTGTAGTTGGGACAAAATTGTAGTATAATTTAAAAAGAACTGGTGACCGGACGACTCCTTGTAGTACTTCATTTGGTAAACTGCAAGTTCTGGACGTGCTGTTCGTTTTCACTACATACGTTTGTCTACCTCAAACATAGTTTACGAGCCAGTGTTTTTGTGTTGTTTAGTATTCTTTATATGAGTAGAGAGAGGCGAATGAAGATGTAAAGCGTTTTCTCGAGAATTTTATCTTTTTCTTCCTTTCTTTCTCTCTGTCTGTCTTTCTTTCTTTCATTCTTTCATTCTTTCTTTTTCGCGAATAGTTTTCTTTATAGTCTAATGAGGATTTTATAAAAACATTAAATATGATGAAATGATGTATAATCTTTAATGAACTACATACATACAAATACATGCATATACATATGCATACATATATGCATATATGTGCATATATATATAATGTATACATATGTGTGTGTGTGTGTGTGTGTGTGTGTGTGGAGGCGCA
>NC_043001.1:49329449-49334449 GCF_006345805.1 Octopus sinensis | reverse complement strand
TTTATTTGAATGTTTTTCGACTCTTATTTCTAGCAACGCTGGTGCTTCGTGTACCCTCAATTATAATTAATAATTAATTATAAATTTATGTGTATATATATATACTAGCAGTATCGCCCGGCGTTGCTCAGGTTTGTAAGGGAAATAACTATAAAGCATTTTTAGAGAGTTATAGCCAAAAAATAGAAAAAAAATGATGGTAAATTTTTTTTCAGAGTTAAAAAAGGTGGAGTTGCGTCCCCTAGACGGTCTGTGGTTTGGGTTTCTGATTCTCGACCCCATGTCGAATTTATCGATTTTTTTCAGAACTGGGGGAACTTTTCAAAATTTTCGCTGCGTTAGTTTTCAATTATGACATTAGGCTATGTGTGTGTCAAGTTTCATCAGAATCGGTTGAAAGCCGTGGTCAGAGTGAGGGTACGAGAAAACAGACACACAGAAAACGCACAGACAAACTGCCGTTTATATAGAGAGAGATATAATAATAATAATAATAATAATATATATATCTCTATATATAAACGGCAGTTTGTCTGTGTGTGTTTCTGTGTGTCTGTTAGGTTGTACCCTCACCCTGACCACGGCTTTCAACCGATTCTGATGAAACTTGACACACACATAGCCCAATGTCATAATTCAAAACTAACGCAGAGAAAATTTTGAAAAGTTCCCCCAGTTCTAAAAAAATCGATAAATTCGACATGGGGTCGAGAATTAGAAACACAAACCACAGACTGTCTAGGGGACGCAACTCGACCTTTTTAACTAAAAAAAAATTTACCATCATTTTTTCCCCATTTTTTGGCTATAACTCTCTAAAAATGCTTTATAGTTATTTCCCTTACAAACCCGAGCAACGCCGGGCGATACTGCTAGTATATATATATATATATATATAATAATAATAATAATAATAACAATAATAATTTATTTCTTTATTGCTCACATAAGCATAGAGGGGACAAACACGGACAGACAAACGGATTAAGTCGATTACATCGACCCCAGTGCGTAACTGGTACTTAATTTATCGACCCCGAAAGGATGAAAGGCAAAGTCGACCTCGGCGGAATTTGAACTCCTGACATTATCCCAACATTACAAAAACTAATCAAATAGACAACAATACTCCAAAAGCAAGAACATACAACAGACTGTTACTCAATTAAAAACACACTTAACATCTGATTTTAAATCTCACAGCACGCAAGTTTCGGGAATTTCATAAAAAATAGTAAAAAAGCAGACCTTTATGAAAAGTGGCTCAACTCCACCCCAATCATCCTTCCCAAAAAACTCCAAATAAAACCCATCCGAAATGAACTAGGAAATCAACAAAACTCAGGGAGAAATTGGCTTTAGAAAAGTTCAAAACAGAAATAGAGTCGTTACAGCTAAGAGCCAATTCCAACAAAGAAAATTTCAAAGCACTTGATAACGAAATGTAAATTGTAATTTCAAAATGCTGTGAAGGTGCACTCTTTGATAGAACCACCAAACTTTTTTGGAGAAAAAACTATGAGGATGAAGAACTAACATCCCTCCAACGATGGAAAAAAATACCACCTAGTTCGCCAATTACGAAACGGAGTTTGAAAACGAACACCATACAAGCAACCCATATTTGAAAAAATAGTTAAAACTCACACACCTCACCTACAACAAAGAAAACAAATCGCAAAACATCAAACATACACCACTCCAAACTTTGACAACAACAATAACAGAACTTTACTACAATCTTACCAAAAGGAACCCACCAACCCAAGACAAAACTTTACCCGACACCGTAGATCCCAACCCACATAGGAATCGTTCCAAAATCGTGGATCCCACCCAACACATAGAAATTCACTTCTAAACCACGACTGTATGTTCCAACCCACACTAAGGGACCAAAATTACATCCACTGCCAACAACCCAAACCCCGGAATAACCAAAACTCCTTTAGAAGGCCACACAATAATGGAGGAAATACTAATACACAAAAAAAAATGCAGACAGAAAAACACCCAGAAATCATTTTTTTAGGCCAAGGCAACAGAATCCATGACACCAGATGGTACATACCAACCCTGAAAAACCATAAAAAGTGAATCTCTCAAACCTAAACCTGTCAACCCACCAAATTAAAGTCCTCTCAAAAGGGCTGAAATTCACTCCAACTCCACAATACCCTAACCTCAGTGAAATAAATGATGACGTCTCACACTTTTGCAGAACATTACGCCTCACAGAGGAATTTTTTGACAAGGAAAATAATAACGACTAATCAATGGTTCGCAATAAGAGCAATTACAATCCTACAAAAGGCAAGAACAAAACTCTGGATTACATTTCAAACTCGGGATTACATTTCAAACTTCCCTTATAAGGAACTACCACAACCTAAACCCAAATCTAGTACATGTAAAAGGGAATGGGAAATCATCTACGAGTTACAAAACAATCATGACATCAAACCCAAGGAATCAGATAAGAGTAGTACTGTTGTGATTATGAACAATGAACAATACAAAAACTCTGTATCTCACCTCTTACAAGATACTTCCTACAATCAAAAACAATTTCCAAATTCAACACACTCATTTGCCAATATCGAAATAGCTTAACGGCAAAGGAATGCGACTACCTGACAAATTCTGATTGCAAAACTAGCAACCTCTACAAGCTTCCGAAAATCCACAAGAGCAAAATAATTACCGAAGCTTGCAAAAAGTCCACCTCAACCTGCATCACTGTACCACATCCCACTGATCTCAAACTGAGACCAGTTGTGACAGGCCCAAACTGTGAAACACACAGATTAAACAACTTCATTGATATACTCTTAAAACCAATACTTAAGCACATACCAAATATTCTAAGAGACGACCTAAACCACCACCCCAAACATACCAATAAAGATATTTCCATCGTCTCTTTTGATGTGATAAACCCTTATACTACGATCCCACATGAATATGGACTGGAAGCCATTAAATTCTAGCCAGAAAAATACCCCAATGATGTCCGGAAATGATGAAAAAAGAATTTATCATCGAGAGCCTTAAGTTTATACTCCAAAACAACTTTTTAACTTTTAATAATAATACCTACAGGCAAGTATCAGGGACTGCAATGGGTACTAAAGTTGCCCCAGCTTATGCTAATCTGGTAATGGCCTACATAGTATTACAAATCTATGAACAATCAAAATCAAAATACGGTCTGTCTTTCCACAAATACGTGTTGGAGCATTGGAAACGCTATTTGGATGATTGCCTCAAGCTATGGTGTCGCACACTCGACCAACTCAATGAATTCAAAAATTTAATCAACAGTGTCAACAACCATATCCAGTTTACATTGGAATATAGTCAAGACCAACTTTCATTTCTAGACATTCTTATTATAAAAAAAGGCACCAACATTGAAACTGATATCCACTATAAACTAACTGATTCCAAACAATACCTCCTGTGCACCTCTAATCACCCAAAGCACACGAAGACAAACATCCCCTTCAATCTAGCTAGAAAAATCTGTACAATTGTCTCAAATTATAGAACGCGAAATAAAAGATTCCAAGAACTAAATGCAATTCTTCTCGAAAGACAGTATCCAGCATCAGTAGTTGACAATGGAATAGAACGGACCAAGACAATCGATATTCAAGATTTACAGAAACCTAAACACATTCAAGCTACATTAAATAGTCTTCCATATCTCTCAACACACAATCCAAGAAATACAGAAGCTTACACGATTATATACAAAGACATCCCACTACCGAGTTAAGAACCACGTCTAAAAAAAGGACTCGAAACCCCAAAAGTAATAAAAAGCAAGATACAACCCAAATCCCTAAAAGACTTACTCACTAATGCAAAATTACCCAACACAAGCCCACTACCCACCGTTGAAAAATGTGGTTGATCTATCTGCCGGGCTTGCATCTACCTCATTGAAGGAACAATATACAAATTCCAGTCAGGACACACTTTTGTCGTAAAAAATAACTTCACCTGCGCATCAAAGAATTTACTTTATGTCATTAGGTGGGAAGGGTGCCACAAAGACTACATAGGACAAACTAGTCTTACTCTCAGAGATAGGATGACAGTCCACTGCCAACAATTGCGGGACCCCACCACAAAACAGATACTACTTAGATCTCTGTGCACAAAAATTCCCCCAAATTTCTAGTCTTTACACTGTACCAATGCCCAGTCAACACCACTGACCAAACACGAACAAATAAGGAAAATATGCGTATTCAAAAATACAGACCACAACTCAACATACTCTAACATACCCCCAGGTACACACCCACAACAAACACACATAGATGTACAAACACACACACACCAATACAATGCAAACCTTCCACACAAAGATACACACATACATATACACACACGCACAAACACAATATCCCCACGCTCGAGCACATTCCAAGAAAAGACACATACATATAGACACATGCAATACGATTCTAGCAATCACAACCAACACTCACTGACACGCATACATGCATACATACGTAAACACGTACATGCATACACCTAGACACGCCGCCCTGAAAATTACAAGACACACTCACACAAGCACACCCACACATACACAGATATACACATAAACACACAAATACAACACAACCAACCCCCCCACACACACACACACGCATATATACACACATACGCACACACACACAAACACAATATGCCCGTTCCCCATAAAAAATCATACACACACTCAAAGAAAAAACACACATAACATACACGCAATACAGTCCCAACAATCACAACACTCACAGAAACACACACATACACACATACATACACACTTACACTCACACGTACACACACACACTGCACCACAACAAATATAGCACTCACACACATGTGCACATGCACCCGAAAACTACATAAATCACACCCACATATACACACACACACAAATGCATACTCAGTTCAAACATGCACAGTACGTACACGCACACACATACACACCACCC
>NC_043001.1:49301949-49324449 GCF_006345805.1 Octopus sinensis | reverse complement strand
CGGTAATCCCGCTCGGCTATGGTGGTGATGATGATGCTGATGCTGATATGGATGATGTTGTTGATGATGATGATGATGATGATGATGATGATGATGATGATGATGATGATGATGGCGGTGGTGATGGTGGCGGCGGTGGAGGCAGCAGCCGTGGCAGTAGTGACGACGACCGTAGCGGTGGTGGCGTTGGTGGAGGCGGTGGTGGTGTTGGTTGTAGTGGTGGTGATGTTGGTGGTGGTGGTGGTGTAGATGGTAGTAGTGGTGATAGTGGTGATGGTAATGTTAATAGCGGTGGTAGTAATGATGATGGTGGTGGTGGTGGTGATGCTAGTGGTGGTGGTATTAATGTTGGTATCAGCAGTGTTGGTTATTGTGGGGTCGTTATGGTTCTGTTAACAGTAATATTAGGATAGTAGTAGTAAGTAGTAGTAGTAGTAGTAGTAGTAGTAATGTTGGTGGTGGTTATTATAGTGATGGCAGAAGTAGTTGTAGTGGTAGAGGTTTTGAGGTATTTCAATCGTGGTAATTGTAATGGCATAGAGGTAATTAATGGTATCGGTTGTGTTGGTAGTGGTACTGGAGACAGTGGTTCTTCTAGAGTGGTGGGACACAAGAAGTGATAAGGGCTGTGATATGAGTGGTGAAGGTGGTGGTGGTGGTGGTGGTGGTGGTGGGGCTGTTGTTGATAATGATGATGTTGTAGTGGTGGTGGCGATGATGGCGGTGGTGGCGGTGGTGGCGGTAGTGATGATAGTGGTTGTGACGGGATGATGATGATGACGGGAGTGGGGGTTGGTGATGATGATGATGATGATGATTGATGATGATGATGATGACGATGGTGATGGTGGTGGTGAAGATGATGGTAGTAGTGGTTGTGGTAAATGTAGTGATCGTAATGCATGCGTTAATTGTAATTAATAATCCTTTCTACCATAAACATAAGGCCTGAAATTTGATGGGAGGGAGCCAATCGATTAGATCGACCCCAGTACACAACTTCTACTTAATTTATCGACGCCGAAAGGACGAAAGGCAAAGTCGAACTTGGCAGGATTTGAACTCAGATCGTAAAGACAGACGAAATACCTATTTCTTTTATTGCCCACAAGGGGCTAAACATAGAGGGGACAAACAAGGACAGACAAAGGGATTAAGTCGATTATATCGATCCCAGTATGTAACTGGTACTTAATTTATCGACCCCGAAGGACGAAAGGCAAAGTCGAACTCAGCAGAATTTGAACTCAGATCGTAAAGACAGACGAAATACCTATTTCTATTTCTTTACTACCCGCAAGAGGCTAAACACAGAGAGGACAAACAAGGCCAGGCAAACGGATAAAGTCGATTATATCGACCCCAGTGCGTAACTGGTACTTATTTAATCGACCCCGAAAGGATGAAAGTCGACCTCGGCGGAATTTGAACTCAACTAGCCAATGAAACGTCTACCCATCAACAGCACCTCTTCACACATAACTTTCTCACTTCTATCCTTCAAAATACGTCGTCGTCGTCATCATCATCACCATCATCACCATCATCATCACCATCACCATCATCATCATCATCATCATCATCATCATCATCATCATCATCATCGCAGCATCATCACCATCATCATAATTATCATCGCCGACATCACCATCACCGAAATTACCTTCATTGCACACCCCACACACATACACACACTAAATAACTATTTAATGTGTCCGAGGTATAAAAAGTTAGGGGTGCGCTCTGCATACTATATACAAACACGGTAGAGTCTTATATATATACATCAGGTACTGAACACGGCATATAAGTTAATAAACTTCAGCGGTAACTTTCCCTTTTTCATGTTTTATCACCTAGGCTTAGGCATGGGCGAGCAACCTTTTTCGCGAGGCAGGCCTCATGTGACACGGCTCATCATCAGGCAGGCTGCATTACTAAAAAGAAATGTCAAGATAATTTTTCGTTCGCAATCCATTCAGAATGTCCCGTCGGCCGCACTTTGCTCATGACTGACCTAGACCATGTCAGAGATGTAATGGATTTTATTTACAATAAATTCCGTATTGAGTACTTGATCGGTAATTTCCCACAAATTTTACACAAAATGGATAGTATTACATCGGACATTTCCACGTCCAATTTCTTGTGTGTGTGTGTGTGTGTGTGACAGAGAGGGAGAGAGAGTATTGGGTGAGTTATTTTTCAAACAAAGCAAATTTAGTGTCCAAAATTAAAATGAAAAGTATCAAGTTCCAAACGATTAATTATTTAAAACTGAGAAACACTAAAAAGAAAAAAAAATGAAAATATAATTAAAGTAATATAATATCTATCTTCGATATCCAGTCTCCAAACGTTATGCTGTTTCTGCCGGCCAAGAGTACATCAGCGTATGGTGATCTGATATCTCCATTATCGGAGGCTGTAAAAGGCTTTGTAAGATGTGCGACGTTGTTCATATACAGCGCAAATAGTTGATAGCGTTGGAGAAGGGTCGGTAAAAACTACACGCTTATCAATTAACAAAGAAATAACATTGTTGCAATAGTGCTCGGGCTAGGACAAATGATCAAACTCTATTCCATGTATCTTTACATTTTTTTAATTTTTTAAATTTTTTATCGTGTTCTTTCGCTAAAATCACCTTCTATGAACGAATAATTCTCACTTCTATTACGAAATGTGTATTCATTTAAAGGTCGATAATCGCACATTTTCGTGAGTTCGTTATGGCTATATTTATGGATATATTGGCTCGCAAACCTGATGTTTTCTCTCTCTTTGTTTTCTATCGTTATCATAAGTGACCTGTACTCATCGAAACTGTCTTATGGTTTAACTCTCAAAATTTTTCATTTGATTTGTTATTCGCTGAAGGAAGCAAACTATACCTTTGTTCTTCGTAGGCATCACAGAGTTTGATGCCATTAACGATTTAACTATTGGAAGAACATGCACAAGAGAGTATTTCCCGAAGATTGATGCCATGAGAAAGAAGGAATAGTGACAGGTGTGGAGTAGTAAATCCGAAATTTTTTAATGCCTTATGATAGAAGATTTCATTGTACATTGGCTCACAGACGTACTGCATCCTCTCTTTTCCTTCTCAGGAGTTATTACGAAGGACTTTGGTACTCGGAACGGGCTTGTGTATAACCCACCTAACTTTTTTCATTGTACTTTTTTGTAACCGGCGGGATTGCTGTCGTTAATTTACTGTCTACTATTATAGTCTCCAATGTGCTGTACGTCGAAAGAACAAAAGGCAAAGTCGAACTCAGCAGAATTTGAACTCAGATCGTAAAGACAGACGAAATACATATTTCTATTTCTTTACTACCCGCAAGGGGCTAAACACAGAGAGGACAAACAAGGACAGACATAGGTATTAAGTCGGTTATATCGACCCCAGTGCGTAACTGGTACTTATTTAATCGACCCAGAAAGGATGAAAGGCAAAGTTGACCTCGGCGGAATTTGACGTTTGTACGTTTGTGGGCAAGTGTTCTTCATGGTGTTTATGGTTTACTCGTCGGGTTTACATCAACGTTAGTGGTTGCTTGTGTTGAGATTTGAAGTCGATGTTAGTAAATTAACAATCTCCAAGTTTATATTTTAACTATTTTAACTTTTAAATTTCATTCTTTGAAATGATAATTAGTTCTTTTTTTCTGTTAGTCCATAAGATATCAATTTATACTGTGTGAGACTTGACATGTTCCCTACTGTAATCTCCTTTGCTAGATCTTCTATTTTTCAATGTGTATAGGATATATAATCCGACCAAATTCGAAATCTCTGTTCCGTTACAGTTACCCATGGATACACCAAAAAGTTCTTTTCTTTGTTTCTTAACGTAAACGATATTCTTTTCTATTCTAGGCACAAGGCCCGAAATTTTGCGGGAGAGGGCCAGTCGATTAACTGGTACTTGATTTATCGATTCCGAAAGGGTGAAAGGCAAAGTCGACCTCAGCGGAATTTGAGCTCAGAGCACGAAGACAGGCGAAATACCGCTAAGCATTTCGCCCGGCGTGCTAACGTCTCTGCCAGGTCACCGCCTTTAAAATGGACAATATTGACATCGCTGTCGGTTAAGGAGGTGTATGTTTTCTTCAAATTCTAAAACTCTCAGAGAAGACCTTTAGAAATGGATACTTAGCATTCTACGATTTTCAGTTTGAATTTATTTTCATAAAATGACATGAATCAAAAAAGCAACATAGGCTTAGGTGTGGTTGTGTGGTAAGAAGCTTGTTTACCAACCACATGGTTCCAGTTTCAGTCCCACTCCATGACACCTTAGGCAGGTGTCTTCTACTATAGCCTCGGGCCGACCAAAGCCTTGTGAGTGGATTTGGTAGACGGAAACTGGAAGAAGCCCGTCGTATACATATGTGTGTGCGTGTCTTTGTGTCTGTGTTTGTCCGCCCGTCACCGCTTGACAACCGGTGTTGTTGTGTTTGCGTCCCGTAACTTCCGCAAAAGAGAATGATAGAAGTACCAGGCTCAAGAAATAAGTCCTGGGGTCGTTTTCTTCGACCAAAACCCTTCAAGGTGATGCTGAAGTATGGCCGCAATCAAAAGGTTGAAATAAATAAAAGAATAAAAGAACAATAGAATATTTCCATTTTGTTCTGTTATATTCGTGCTGTCATCGCACCTAAAATGTATTGGTTGACTAATCTCATTTTACTTAATGCTGAGTTGATGACTCCTGTATTAGATTAAAATTGCATGTGATCCTTTAATGTTTTGTAAGAAGCTGTTACATGATCTGAGGCATTCTACTTCGTACATTACATTTAAATGAGTTGCTAAGGCTTTTGTTTCGTTGTATATCATCTTGTATGCCTTTTGGCTTGTTTGCTTATGAGATTTTGTTATATTGTTCAGTAGTAGTGTATGTCACACTGTATGTATCTCACAGTCTAACAGTGGTTCTTAACCTTATTTTTACCTATGGATCCCTTTGGTTGCTATTTTACTCAGGGGGTGGGAACCCTCATGGCCATTCGATGTCTAAAAACTCCTATCATATTTTGAATGTTTGAATTTATCGGCATGTACTTATTTTACCGTTCATTTTTTTAACAGTGGTATATGCTTGTTCAAAGTATTTCCAAAGTTAGAAGTGTAAATTATTAAATTTTACGTTTTTATTGATTGAATTAAGTGCAACTCGAATTTTTCTAGTGCTTTATTTTGAGGAAGATTTTTTGTCGGTTTTCAGAAGAAGAATATTTTTATACATTTTTCTCAATACATTCTCAGTTTTCTGTCATATGTTTTAATATAGACTTGTTACTTTTTTTATGCTACGGTGATATTAGTCATTTGTCCACGGTTTTAAATTGCAAGCTGGTTAAATCTCAAGCTGTCACAAAGAGTATAGAGAAATTCTAGAAGATAAAATTGAGAGAAATGCCATTGTCTCCTTTTCAGGTGTTCTGCTTTTGTTCTATACATTTTTATCTTGTTTTATTTATTTATTCATTACTATTAGAACAATAAGGCCTGAATGCCAACTCGGTTTTGGATTTTTCCTTTTTCCATTATGGATCAGCAATTGTCATTTGAACAGATCGAGAAAACGTGTACTACGAATAATGGCATAACACATTAATCGAATAAAAATCATTATAATCTACAGCTTGCATCAAGTAACTTTTCACCTTTTCCTTACAGTCGATCTTCCTATCAAACCGAATTTTTATTTAACCAAGTTGGTTTACTCAGAGAGGGGACGTTACAGAAACAGACAAGGGGTTGGGGAACGAATGATTAACAACATGAAGTTAGACATACAATTAAAAATAAATGAAAAATATGAAGATCGAGTGGATTAAAACAGAATGGAGTGAGAGTCGCAGCCAACCCCACGAACCGCGTACCAACGCTGAAGATTGTGTTTTATCCTTTTGTTCTCACTCAAGTAGGTCCAACGATGGTCCATTTAAACATTTTTTTTTACTTATCTTCTGTCTCTTTTATTTGTTTCTATCATTAATCTGCGGCTATGCTAGAGTTCTGCTTTGAAGAATTTTAGTCGAAATAATCGACCCCGGTACTTATTTTCTTTTAAAGTCCGGTACTTCTTTTATCGCTCACTTTTGTCGAACCGCTTTGTTATGGGGCGTAAACACACCAACACTACTTGACAAGTAGTGGCGAGGGAAAAACACACACACACACCACACACACATATATAAACACGCGCACACCACACACACACACACATACACACACACGCACACGCACACACTCGCGCGCGCGCATATATATGTATATGTGTGTGTGTGTGTGTGTGTGTGTTAATAAAATGAGACAACAAAGCCAAGGCTGTGTGGAGTTTTCAAGACATTTATAAAGAGAAATTTAGTCTTACAGATGTTTCTGGGATATTAGGGATATCTCTTCATCAGAGACGATGTGGGATGGTTAAATAGAGGGAAATATTAGAGTTCACTATGGGGAGCTATTTTGGACAAGGAAGCAAATTAGGAGGATATAGAGAAATAGGAGAATGAATGTAGAAATAAAAATTAAAATGTATAAAGATGTTATAGGTTGCAGTTCTATTATCCAAAGTAAGTGGTGTGTAGAAATGGTATAAATGCTTCCTGTCCATTGTATGTATATTCCAAAGGGAGTTCATATTTTTTCATCATAAATGGAAAGTGTGGTGACGTAGATTCCATGTGCTGTTCATTCAAAGGGGTCTTGTGGTGTCAACTCCTATTGGAATTTACATACCACAGACAGGGAGCGTTTATACCACTCCTACACACCCCTTTCCATGGATGGAACTGCAACTATAACTTCTTTATATATTTTTATTTTTATGTTTACATTCATTCTTCTATTTCTCTATATACTCCTTATTTCCATCCTTTTCCAAATTAACTACTTATAGTGAACTCTAATATTTATTTCCCTCTATTTAACCATCTCACATCGTCTCTGATGAAGGGATATTCCTAATATCCCAGAAACAGCTGTAAGACTGACTTTCTCTTTATAAATGTCCTGAAAACTCTACACAGTCTTGGCTTTGTTGTTTCATTTTATTTAACATATAGATGCTCATATAAGACCCACATTAGATTCTTCACTCGAATCATTATCGAACTGAGATTTTAACTACGGTCCATCCATAGCACTTACATAGCGTTACCTGCCACTTTGGGTCTTCTGGATACCAATACCTCTCATACATATACATACATACATACATACATACATACACACACACACGCATATAATATATATATATCTTATATATATATATATATAATATATATTATATATATATTATATATATATATATATATATATATATATATATACGACGGACTTCTTTTAGTTTCCGTCTACCCAAATTTACTCATAAATCTCTGGTTGGCCCGTGGCTTTAGTAGAAGACACCTACCCAAGGTGCCACGCAGTGAGACTTGGAGCTTCTGAGAAGAGTGCCAACAGTTTGCGAGTGATGGGGTAGGATTCACACTTAGAATATACACAACCGGAACAGATATAACAAGAGATACCATGCATTACTCAAACAACTCCGTCAATTCACCATCCTGGATTGGTACTTATTTTATTGTCCTTCGGAAAGATGAAAGACAAGGTTAACCTTGGCGGGATTTGAACTCAGAGAGAAGAGAGTCGAAAACAGGCATTCTAAACTACTCTCTGTTGACTGCCAGTTTGATACCCGGTGGCAGGTAACGCTATGTAAGTGCTATGGAAGGACCATGGTTAAATACTCGGTCCGGTAATGATACAAGTAAGGAGTCTAAAGCGGGTCTTGTATGAACGTGTATATGTTAACTAAAATGAGACAACAAAGCCAAGGCTGAGTGGAGTTTTTTCAGGACATTTATAAAGAGAAATTTAGTCTTACAGCTGTTTCTGGGATATTAGGGATATCCCTTCATCAGAGACGATATGAGATGGTTAAATAGAGGGAAATATTAGAGCTCAAAATAAGAGTTATTTTGAAAAAGGAAGCAAATCAAGAGTATATAGGGAAATAGAGAAATATTTCCCTATATACTACTTATCTGCTTTCTTTTCCAAAATAGCTCCTATATTGAACTCTACTATTTCCCTCTATTTAATCATCGTCTCTGAAGAAGGGACATCCCTAATATCCCAGAAACAGCTGTAATACTAACTTTCTCTTTATAAATGTCCTGAAACCTCCACACAGCCTTGGCTTTGTTGTCTCATTTTATTTAACACACACAAACATACATACATATATACATATATACATACAACACGCACACACACACACACACATTATATAATATATATATATATATATATATATATTACTACATATATTATATAATATATACATATATATATTTATATACATATATATATACATAGGCGCAGGATTGGCTGTGTGGTAAGTAGCTTGCTAACCAACCACATGGTTCCGGGTTCAGTACTACTGCGTGGCATCTTGGGCAAGTGTCTTCTGCTATAGCCCCGGGCCGACCAATGCCTTGTGAGTGGATTTGGCAGACAGAAACTGAAAGAAGCCTGTCTTATATATGTATATATATATATATATATATGTGTGTGTGTGGGTGTGAGTGTTTGTATGTCTGTGTTTGTCCCCCTAGCATTGCTTGACAACCGATGCTGGTGTGTTTACGTCCCCGTCACTTAGCGGTTCGGCAAAAGAGACCGATAGAATAAGTACTGGGCTTACAAAGAATAAGTCCCGGGGTCGATTTGCTCGACTAAAGGCGGTGCTCGCTCCAGCATGGCCGCATTCAAATGACTGAAACAAGTAAAAAAAGAAAAAAAAGAAAAAGAATATATATATATATATATATATATACATATATATATATAATACATATATATATATATATATATATATATATATACATATATATATACATATATATATATATATATATATATATATGATATATACATATATATATATATATATATATATATATATATATGTATATATATATATATATATATACTATATATATATATACATATATATATACATATATATATATATATATATATATTATAATATATATATATATATATATATATATATACCACACACACCCCACATAATAATATATATATATATATATATATATAGCAAAAGCCGGTGAGCTGACAGAAACGTCAGCGGTATACGAGTTAATTTGTATCCAGAGGCCGCTCGTAAAGCGAAAACTCGTAAAATAGAGCAATAATTTTCTATAGTAGCAATGTTATAAATCATAATTCGTTCCCAGAGAAATATTTTACCCATGAAATTGATAATACTCGTACATAAAGGGCAATAATACAACCCAAACCAGAATCGAACCCACAAATCAAAGCTTACACGGCTCCTTGCGCATCCGACTGGACCAAACATTCACCCATCAATTTCAGCAAAATTTTAGATATATATACTTTAACTGTCCAATAGTATGTATGTATGTATGTATGTATGTATGTATGTATGTATGTATGAATGTAGTGAAGTCGCGTGGCTTAATGGTTAGGGCATTTGGCTCACAATAGTAAGGTCGTAGGTTAAATTCTCGGTGGCACGTTGTGTCCTTGAGCAAGACACTTTATTTCACGTTGCTCCATTCCATTCAGATGGTAAAATTGTGTAGTACATGTATTTCAAAGGGCCAGCCTTGTCACACTCTGTGTCACGCTGAATCTCCCTGAGAACTACGTTAAGGGTACACGTGTCTATGGAGTACTCAGCCACTTGCACGTTAATTTCATGAGCAAGCTGTTCCGTTGATCGTATCAGCAGGGATCCTCGTCGTCGTAACCGACAGAGTGCTCCTTAAGTATGTATGTATGTATGTATGTATGTATGTATGTATGTATGTATGTATGTATGTGTGTGTGTGTATGTATGTATTTACATGTTATATATAATTATATTGTGTGTGTGTGGAGGTAATGTAATCCGTGTTCATCATTAATCCAGCACAAATTTCAACTGACCTAGTTTCTATCTCAAGTTCTGGATCGTCACATCAACCTGACGCTAATATTTGGTCGCGCTAAATGCTGCATAATAACATTGTCGTCAACGCCATTACTTACAAACAGTCAAGATATTACAATGTATTTTTTCCATTTGTCAGTAAAACCAATGAATAAAATGCCTATTGTGTTAAGCGCAAACACCAGGCATTATCCATTAAAAACAAGGCTAAATTTTTGAAAAAAATGTTGACAAATGTGTGTCTGTAAGAAACTAAGAAATTTGTGTGAGCTCTCACTATTTATGACAGTAAGAAGCAGAAAAAGACAACTGTTTCTATTTCTTGCTAACAGTAATTCAAAGAAGCGGCCATTTAAAAGGAAACAATGAAAGATGAAAAAGTACAGAATTAGATTAAGCTGTGATGAAGTGGTTTAGGGAATGTAAAAATTAACGGTGTTGAGTTGTCAATGAAGGCGGCGAGCTGGCAGAAACGTTAGCACACTGGGCGAAATGCTTAATGGTATTTCGTCTGCGTTACGTCGTGAGTTCAAATTCCGCCGAAGTCGACTTTGCCTTTCATCCTTTCGGGGTCGATAAATTAAGTACCAGTTACGCACTGGGGTCGATGTAATCGACTTAATACCTATGTCTGTCCTTGTTTGTCCCCTCTGTGTTTAGCCCCTTGTGGGTAATAAAGAAATAGGTGCTGAGTTGTCAGGAGATATAACGAAGGAACAAGCCCCAAAAAATTTATTTTAAAAAATTAATCTTATATTATGAGTGAGAATACAGTGAAGAATATAGTGAGGAATAGCTACAGTGTTCCAAGGATCGTCATGACTTAATGTTTAGTGCAAGATGTGGTGAAAATGTTCGACAGACAAGGAAACGCCTGCTAAGTTTGTTGCAATTTCGCCAAGTTAATTTCAGATGGACATATATCCTCAGCAGATTTACAATGCAGCTGAGATATCATTGTTTTGAGAATGTACGCGAAGAACACAACAACAGCGGATGCAGAATCACTAACAGGCTTTAAACCATCAAACATTATGTCATACTGCGTGGTAATTTGTGAGTCATTGTGTCAGAAAAAATGGTTGGATAACGACTGACAAAACATTCAATAGATTTGATAGTTGCTTTGTTCTCTAAGAGTTCGCTGTGATTCTAATGGCGTGAACCACAACTGTAAGATAATGCTCATTTTAGACAACTGTTCCGCACTTCCTAAAGTAGATCTCCTAGTAAAAATAAATGTTTTTTAGCATTTACCTATAGCATACTACGTTCCATTAAATCTAAATACCCATTTATGAGCACCTACTGACTGAAGTTAACGCTGGCGAACTAGAATGTGAGTTTCTCAAGGGAGTTAATGTAAAATATATGGTTTACTGTTTTGTTGAAGTTTAGAAGTATGTAGAAGCATTCACCATTTGATCGCAAATGGTCGATGAAACATCCAATAACTATTAGCCTTATTTAGAAGCCATAACCACACACTACTCATACTATTTCTGTTTGTGCAGCTTTAAGTAACGCAATTCTAAGTGAAACTTTTATTACAGATATCTAACCTCAACAATACTGGTTGCGTGATGCCTTTGGTAGGCTTTACAAGCGTCTCTGGTCACGCTATAGCATATCTGTCCAAACTAAAGTTAATGTTTATAACATGTGTATTCTTCCATCAATGCTCTGTGGAAGTGAGACATGAGTTATTTATCGTAAACATTTGAAACATTTCAAGCGATTCCATCAACATTGTCTTCGGGAAATTCTTGGAGTAAGATGGAGAACGGTGATCAGTAATGTAGAGGTACAAGAGAGAAGTTTTAGTAGGAGTGTAGAAGTGACCATTCTTCAAAGTCGTTTGAGGTGGAGCTGACATCTGGTGAAAATAAGTGATAAAAGAATTCCTTTGTACGGAGAGCTGAAAGATCGTAAAAAGCCAGCACAAAATGATGTTCAAAGACTACCTTAAAACTGCTTTGGCACAAACAGGAATTTCAGATGTTGATTGGGAGAGAGAAGCACAAAATCGAAATAGATGGAGGAAAAGAGTGCACAGTGGTTGCTCGAAGTTTGAAAGAGAGAGGATGAAGCACAAAAAAAATCAGGGGAAAGCTTAGAAAAAAATGAGCCAAAAGAAAACGGAGGAGTATTGATTTTTACGTGTGTGATTTGTAAGAGGAAATGTTTAAGTGGTGCAGGCTTGGTGAGCCATCAAAGAATCCACAAGAATCGAACCCTTGTATATTATGATACAGCTATTGATGACTACACAACATGTACAACCTGTGGAAATGTGTGCCGTTCAGTTGGAATATTAAAAAGACTTGTCAAAAGACTTCATACTGTAGTACTGGTTCCTTCCACCAGCCAGCACAACTGTGCATTATGCAATAAAATGTGCAAATCTTTGGCCGGACTCAAGACTCATACAAGGGCCTCACATTGCATAATCAATGACTCATTTCGATGATTCTTTCTAACTTTGGCTTTATTCGTAATCGAGAAAGCAGCCACTATTTATAATCTCTATGTATGTATGTATGTATGTATGTATGTATGTATGTATGTATGTATGTATGTATGTACGTATGTATGTATGTATATTTATGTATGTATATATACACATACATATATACCTATACAGATATATATATTTTTTACGTATATTTATATATATATATTACGTATATATTTATATATACATAGATGCATATATATATACTTATATATAAAAAAACTAATATATATATGTATGTATATGTGTGTGTATACATGTTGTGTGTGCACACACACACACACACACGCAATCACGCACACACACACACACACACACACACATATATATATATATATATTATATATATATATATATATAGACACTTGCACGTACTCGAACATGCGCACACATCAGCTTTTTATGAAATATTAGATATTTCTTCGTTCCGTTTTATTTCCTCTTTATCGAGACATTGTCGAAGGACTAATTAACTTTTAATTATTTATTGAGCAGATTTTGTAAAGAAATAAATACCTCGTTTTGAAATAAGTCATTGTGTGTGTTGCAGAGCACATATGTAGCCATTATCTAATCATACTTTTATGACAATATCTGTAACTCTCCCTCTCTCTCTTTCTCTCTCTCTTCTCTCTCTCCTTCTTTCTCTCTCTATCTGTCTATATATATATCATACATATATATATATATATATATATATATATATATATATATATATATATTCTTTTACTCTTTTACTAGTTTCAGTCATTTGACTGTGGCCATGATGGAGCACCGTCTTTAGTCGAGCAAATCGACCCCAGGACTTATTCTTTGTAAGCCTAGTACTTATTCTATCGGTCCTTTTTGCCGAACTGCTAAGTTACGGGGACGTAAACACACAAGTATCGCTTCTTTCAGTTTCCACTCACAAGGCTTTGGTCAGCCTGAGGTTATAGCAGAAGACAGTTGCCCAAGGTGCCACGCAATGGGACTGAACCCGGAACCATGTGGTTTGTAAGCAAGCTACTTACCACACATTCACTCCTACGCCATAGATAGATAGATAGATAGATAGATAGATAGATAGATAGATAGATAGATAGATAGATAGATAGATAGATAGATAGATAGATAGATATAAGGTCACCTCATTTTGTGTTTAAATGTACACTAATTTTATACGGTATATATGTATGTATAGTTATGTGTGTGTGTATATATATATGCATGTATGTATGGCTATGTGTTTGTATAGATAGATAGATAGATACATTGATAGAGAGCAAAGGAGAGAGAGAGAGATGCTTATACATATAAAAGTGCGTGTGTGTATGCATATACATATAAATACATAATATATATACGTATGATATATATATATATACATACTTTTATATATATATATACATACATATATATACATACATACATATATATATATATATATATATATATATATACATATATATATTATATACATAATATTATATATAATATATATATAATATATATATATATATTATATATGTATATATATATATATATACATACATATATTATATTTTTTTTAATTTATATATATTATATATATATATATATATATGCATATATCTGTATATGTCTTATTGTGCGTGTGTGTGTTTGCTAAAGACAAAGAGACATAAAGCTTATAATGAATTAATAGATAGGCAATGGTTATTCCATATATTACCTTTAAACTTTCAGCTTAGTTTTTTTTTCTTTTTCTATTTTCTTATGGCAATATGTCTTATGTATTTTTTTTTAAGTCAATAGGAAATTTATTTTAAATTATGTGTTAAATAGCGAAAGCTGTACTAATACGTTAAGAAATTTAGAATTGTCAGCCGGAACACTTTGGCAGCAAAGTAAAAAGAGAATCGCTGTTGAATGTCACACGCGTGAAAATATTTCAAAAAGCCCACTAGCTTGGTTGATGTAAGGACTTACACATCAAGCAAAGAGAATAAAGAACGAAAATTTTCAATTGACTTTCATTCACAAATAAGGCAGCCTTTCCTCCTTCCGGGTCGATAAAATAAGTACCAGTTGAGCACTGGGATCGATGTAATCTACTTGCCCTCTTCCCCGAAATTACTGGCCTTGTGTCAAAATTTGAAAGCAATATTTTATTCCCAAATCAAAATGCTTAGCGGTATTTCACCGTCTTTATGTTCTAAGTTAAAATTCTGTCAGGGTCGACTTTACCTTTTATCCTTTCGGGGTCAATAAGATAAGTACCAGTAGAGCACTAGGGTTGATCTAATTGGCTTATCCCTCCCCTGAAATTGCTGGCCTTGTGCCAAAACTTGAAAGCAATATTTTGATCACAAATCAAGTGTTGGTTCTAGCTAAATGTATTCAAATTTAGTTTCACCGAGAAAGATTGTACAAACATAAGGATCGTTAAAATGTTTTGCACAGAAGAACATGTCAAGAGATCGTTATTTAAGAGGGCAATTTTACAGCAAGAAAAGCACGTTTACTAGGTTCAGCCAGTGAGTAGCTTTTGCTACAGAAAAATAATTCTTGTTCTAAGCAATCAAGTTCTGGCGAATGAAATTCAGAAAAATATCTTTTTAAAATAACAGGTAATAAAACATGTCAACTTTTGGAACAAGGCCAAGTTCAAAGTCAATGAATATCACGCAGAAAAATTCCTGCCTGAAGTAATACAGCTTTCACTGGATTTTCTGACGCTTAAGAATATTTTAGGGTTGTAAATAAAAATGGTGGAGGTGCAATGGCCTAGTGGTTAGGGCAGCAGACTCGCGGTCGGAGGATCGCGGTTTCGATTCCCAGACCGGGCGTTGTGTGTGTTTATTGAGCGAAAACTCCTAAAAGCTCCACGAGGTTCCGGCAGGGGTTGGTGGCGACCCCTGTTCTACTCTCTCGCCCCAACTTTCTATCACTCTTTCTTCCTGTTTCTTGAGTAACGCTGCGATGGACTGGCGTCCCGTACAGCTGGGGGGAACACATACGCCACAGAAACCAGGAAATCGGGCCCATGAGCCTGGCTGGGCTTTAAAAGGACGCCTAAAAAATTAAAATGAGGTTCAGATCTTGATAAAAAATAACAGTACGATATCTTTGCCAGTTTTTGTCTCAACAGAAAATTTTAATAGTATAGTAAAAATTGAAGTAATTTTTTTTCTGGAATAGTGGATCTCGAACACATAAAGCTATTAGTAACGGTTTCAAATTTTAACAAAAGCCATTCAGTTTCAGAGGTGTGAAAGTCGTCTACATCAACGAGTACTTATTTTATCGAACTGGAAATGATGAAAGGTAAAGTCGACTTCGACGGAATTTGAACTCAGAGCATAAAGATAGACCAAATACCACTAAGCATTTTATTCGGCGTGCCAACGATTCTAACTGCTGACATGTAAATATTGTATATTTTAAATAGGGCAGCCTTCGATCTTTTCAACTCAAAAGAGCTTTCCAAGCCAATACTTATGCGCTTCGAGATCCACTGTTCCAAAAAGAATTATTTCACGTTCTGTCGAGAGTTTATAAATTCTTATGACGTCAACAAAGTTGAAGAAATTTTTCGCACAGCATGATCGTCACTCCTTTGTCCCTAATGAAAATGTTAAGGCGTGGGAAGAGTAGATAAACTATGTGTTCCCCAAGTTATAAATGTGTGTGTGTGTGTGTGTGTGTGTGTGTGTGTGTGTGTGTGTGTGTGTGTGTGTGTGTGTGTGCGTGCGTGTGTGTGTGAAAACTCTTCCTTATAGGCAAATGAAATTTCATATTCTCAGTTGGTTCCGCGGATCTGTTCAGTTTGGTTCACAGATTTTTTTATTAATTTTTTTTAACTAAACAGTTTGAAACTTCGTATACCGGTGGAATGTCTCACGCAGAATATAGTTTACTTTGAACATTTTTGGCAAAATTTGATATTTTAGAAGTTATTTCGTGCTAAAGCTGTCGTATTTATGAAATTTCAACTAATCAACGACGTGTATTCAGTTGAAGAAAGCTACTGCAGTTTGCGACAGTAATCGAAGAAGAACATCTCTACTAAATGTCACCACTCTGTTCTATTCGTATGTCAAGCGAAGACGATGCCACCTTTATCCTTTCTTCTCTTCTAGTCAGCACCGTGCATTCCTTACCCTTTTTCTCCCTTCTACACTATCAACTAACAACCGGCGAGCGAATTTGTCACTGACGCTACAATTACAGTATTTCCCGGTGTATAAACCGCTATTTGTTTTGTTTCACCTTCATGTTTTGATAATGTTATTTTTAATCTAATAAAGACCTTTATACTCTTTTTTTTTTTTTTTTTACTTGTTTCAGTCATTTGACTGCGGCCATGCTAGAGCACCGCCTTTAGTCGAGCAAATCGACCCCGGGACTTATTCTTTGTAACCCAGTACTTTTTCTATCGGTCTGTTTTGCCGAACCGCTAAGAGACGGGGACGTAAACACACCAGCATCGGTTGTCAAGCAATGCTAGGGAGACAAACACAGACACACAAACATATACATACACACTTATATATATATATACATATATACGACAGGCTTCTTTCAGTTTCCGTCTACCAAATCCACTCACAAGGCATTAGTCGGCCCGGGACTATAGCAGAAGACACTTGCCCAAGATGCCACGCAGTGGGACTGAACCCGGAACCATGTGGTTGGTTAGCAAGCTACTTACCACACAGCCACTCCTGCGCCTGTTTGTTCACTTTCTGTCATGTTTGGTCTCTTATTCGTTGGCTTGCCATTTCCCGCTGTCTTCTTGCTGTCGGCACCAGCATCGGTTGTCAAGCAATGCTAGGGAGACAAACACAGACACACAAACATATACATACACACTTATATATATATATATATACATATATACGACGGGCTTCTTTCAGTTTCCGTCTACCAAATCCACGCACAAGGCATTGGTCGGCCCGGGGCTATAGCAGAAGACACTTGCCCAAGATGCCACGCAGTGGGACTGAACCCGGAACCATGTGGTTGGTTAGCAAGCTACTTACCAAACAGCCACTCATTGACGAAATATGTTTGTTGTTGATTATAGTAAGATAAAATCATGAGAATAACAATACATATAGTTGAAAATAAGGCATTTTGAAACTACGTCAACAATAAAAATGCTAGCTGCGGTCTTGTAGCTCCATTGGTCCATTAAACACCGGAGCGCTTTATATATTTGGGTAAAATACCGATGTCGGGCGAACGAATAAATATATGTAAATAATATTTCTTCCTTCTTGGTGTTGGTTCTTCGATGTTTACTGGTTACTCCGACGCGAGAACCAAAAAAAAAAAAAAAAAAAAAAAGCGTGTAATATGCAACACAGGCAATAAGGAAACATTTAGTAGAGATGACCCGGAAGTTGTTCCTCTTCGGTTACTGTCGTGAACTGCAGTAGCTTTCTTCATCTGAATACACGTCGTTGATTGGTTGAAATTACCCAAATACGACAACTTTAACACGAAATAACTTCTAAAATACCAAATTTTGTCAAATATGTTCAAAGTAAACCGTGTTCTGCGTGAGACATTCCACAAGTATACAAAGTTTCAAACTGTTTAGTTTTTTAAAAATTAATTAAAAAATCTGTGAGCCAAACTGAACAGATCTGTTCCCGTCAATTATCGATTCTGCGATCTGCCTTCACGAAGCCCTGTTAGCAACTGACATCAAAGCGTGGCAAAAAAGCTGTTTTATAACCCTCGGTAAACTCTGAGCCAAAGCACCAATTTTGGCAACATAAAAACAGAAAAAAAAACACTTACACGTGACTGTTTTCTAATTGACGTCATATCAAAAGAAATGTCTCCTCGCGACATTCGCGTGGTGATAGCCGAAGGTTAGATTGGTCACATGACTCCTTAACAGAGAAAGACATTATTTGACTACATACTTTTTCGAATTCTCTTCTTTTATGAAGAAAGTATCTGTTTTATTTTAAATACCTATTGATCCACTCAGTAAAGGTATATCGTCAACTAGCGAGATGACATATTAATTGCATTTATAATAATCCTTAACTTTTAACAATAGCCATAATACAGTCCAGTCATATTAATATCGCTATGAATATAGATATATTTTATTCAGAAGACATACGTTTAAAAAGTAAATGTATACAGGTGCAGGCGTGGCTCTGTGACAAGAAGCTTGCTTCCTAACCACATCGTTCTAGGTTCACATAGCCAGTTTACATCAGTGTAATTGACAGATAAATTAGGAAATACTTTATTCATAAGATCCCAAAGGGAAAGTATCATTTGACTGCATGTAATTTCATGTAGCTGAAGTCTTGAGATGAATTTTAATATATCATTACCAATTTTAAGAAGCTCGTATGATCCCCTTGTAGAAGTACTCTCATGTTGTTTGTAAGATGAAGTTTTTCACATCTCCAAAGGTACGATTTTTTAAAGTATGCATTGACCTTATCAGCTATTGATCCTCTGGGGATAACTGGAAACGTTTAACGAAAATCTCCTGCAAGAACTGTTACTCCTCCCATGAGCGTGCTATTGTTTTTTATGTCTTGGAGGGTACGGTCAAGTACCTCTGAAGATCTACGATATGGCAGAGGAGAACTGTTGCCATTGCAGAGTTTTGGGAAATGTTGCATGTTTTGAGATTCCTTCATTGCAATGTTGAACATGGAATGAGCAGTTCTTGCCCTATTGAGGAGAGTAGCTGTAATACCAGAAGATGCAACACTGGAAGAAGGTTAGATTTTATTTCCTTCCATTTGGGATTGCAGGTGAAAGTGACAAAAAGATCTGGTTTTTCTGTATGTCCTGACATATGTCATAACATCTTGTATTCGTTCGTGTATATATCGAGGACAACCTGTGAATAATAATGGGAGGATTATAAGTTGCCCCATGTTTTGAATATCACCATCTGTCCTCAGAGCCTCTTGGAGATGAAGATGATTTTTAGCCTTGAACTTTTTTGATTGTTACAAGTGTAGAGGAGACGCTGACTCTCAACTTTAGTGTACATATCAACCAGGTATTGCCAAAATAGATCAGGATACATGTGTAATTGATTTGATTGTTCTGATCTTAACATCAGTTGGTAAGAATAGAAGTCATTTGATGACACTGTTTGTTTGTAATTGGCTCTCTTGTTGCAGGTTCAATCAGTGGAATATTGAAATGATACCCATCTTGTCCATTCCACAGAATAAGAGTATACTGAAGAGCATCATAAGAGGGATGAGTCTGAAACACATTTAAGGTTGTTATCTCGAGCACGAATGAAAATATCACGATTTTCATGGGGATCACCCACTATAGGGACGGCTATTTCATTAGATGAGGGCTCGTTAAAACGGCGTAAAATGTCCTTTATTATAGTTTACTATAGACGTAACAAACAGGGGAAACACACTCACAGACATATAGACACTCATAGAATTGATAATATCTAATAAAATCATTTACTGTTTGAGCCCTCGTACCCAAAGAGAAATGACTGAAACAAAAGCATATAGTTGTGTGTGTGTGTGTGTGTGTGTGTGTGGTGTGTGTGTGTGTGTGTGTTTAGAGAGAAATGGGCCGGAATTAGTGATACTAAATGATGAAAATCAACAATATGACAAAGAAAAGAAATACACGCGTCTCATATATGTAATATAATGAGTTGAAAAAACTTCCACGCACACACAGGCACACACTCGCATGCACATACGTACACATCCATATGCACACACACACACACACGAGCGAGCGCATACAAACAAATGCACACGCGTACATGCACATTGGTATCGCCTGCTTTTTTTATGTTACATCGATTTTGAAGATAAAAGCGATCAGCGAGAAAGAAGAATTACACTAGTAGTAGTAGTAGTAGTAGTAGTAGTAGTAGTTGCGGTGGTGGTGGTGGTGGTGGAAGTCGTCGTCGTAGCAGCAGCAGCAGCAGCAGCAGTAGTAGTAGTAGTAGTAGTAGTAGTAGTAGTAGTAGTAGTAACAGTGGTGATGGTGGTGGTGGTGGTGGTGGTGGTGGTGGATGTCGTCGCGGTGGTCGTCGTAGCAGTAGTTGTAGCAGCAGCAGCAGCAGCAGCAGTAGTAGTAGTAGTAGTAGTAGTATAGTAGTAGTAGTAGTAGCAGCAGCAGTAGTAGTAGTAGTAGTTTCTCTTGTCGCTGTTGTAATTATTTTGTCCCTACTAGCTCAGCCCGAATTAAGCATTTCCATCCATGATCATCCCGTCTTTTATTAAAGAGTCTCAGTATAACAACCCCGGACTACACAATTCCATATGTCCTTTAAGACAGTGGGTGTAATGTGAGAGGCATTTAGCTACTGTTTCTAGCAAGTCGAGCAATCTCACAGCAGTTCCCCCCGTAGACAGCAGAAGTAATAGTAGCAGAGGTAATAGTAGCAGAGGTAATAGTAGCAGAGGTAATAGTAGCAGTATAAGTGGTAAATATAGTGGAAGAGGCAGGGGCTTGTATGAGATTGAGTGAACAGTAGCAGAAGCGTTTGGCGACAGTAGGAGTGATAGCGCTCGTGAAAGTAGCAGTAGGAGTAGAAATGATAGTTGTGGTGGCATTAAGATGTGTCAGTGTTATGAAGATAGTAGCGGCAGTTCAACGTAATGAAAGAGTTAGTATGAGGAATAGTGGGAGTAGATATAGTAGAGGGGAAGTTGTAGTAGGAGTGAGTAGCGGTAACAGAAATGCCACTACATAATTAAAATACATCCCCCTTTCTTTTTGTTTTGTGTCAGTGTGGTAAAAGAACCTTGCTTCCTAACCATGTGGTCTTCGTTTCGATCCTACTGCGCGGTTCGTATTTTGGGTAGGTGTTGTCTGCAATAGTATTGGAAGCTGATTTAGTAGCCGGAAACTGAAAGAATCCCGTTGCACCAGCGATCCCGACTGGAATGAGGAACATATATTGCAATAGCATGAGATTCAAGAGCCCACAGCTATTTAACTCCTTGCCAAAACATCTGAAGGATCTTCATGCAGTAGAGGTAGATATTTTCAAGAAACAACTTGACCTCTGCTATCCAAGGTCCCAAATGAACTTTTATCAAGGCAGGAGACTCAAAAGAGGGCAGCAGTGTAGAACTCCCTCCTTTTTCAAAAGTCATTCACATAAGATTGGCCATTGAAAATATGATTACACTGGCGGTGCTCCAGTATGGCCACAGTCTTATATAAAAGAATACAAGAAACACATATACATATATAAAAGAATACAAGAATACACGCACACACACACACACACACACACACACACACACTGGAAAAGTACAGGACAAGTTATTACACCTGTAAAAGTATAGGACATGCTATTACTTCTAGTAATTTATTGCACAAAACTGTTCAGCTGATTTGTAAATTTGTCTAATTAGTCGCTTTGTTCTGTATTTAAGATAGTAACTTAGCCAAATTCTACTTAAAGAAGTACAGTATTATTTATAAATTATAATAAATTATAATAAAATAAGTTTTAATATTCAAATTTTAATTTTAGCTGCAATATTTTATTTTAAAACTTTCTCATTCTTTACTGGTTGAATGATATATATATATATGTTAATATATATACATATAAATATAAATACATAGGTACAGGCATGGCTGCGTGGTAAGTAGCTTGCTTACTAATCACATGGTTCCAAGTTCAGTTCCACTGCGTGGCACCTTGGGCAAGTGTCTTCTACTAAAGCCTTGGGTCGACTAAAGCCTTGTAAATGGATTTGGTAGACTGAAACTGAAAGAACCCCGTCGTATATATATATATGCGTGTGTGCGTGTGTACGTGTGTGTGTGTGTGTGTGTATGTGTGTCTGTGTGTCTATTTGCCTGTGCGTCTGTGTTTGTCCCCCACCATCGCTTGACAACCGATGCTGGTGTGTTTACAACCCAGTAGCCCAGCGGTTCGGCAAAACAGTCTGATAGAATAAGTACTAGGCTTGCAAAGAATATGTCTTGGGGTCGAATTTTTCGACTA
>NC_043001.1:49269449-49296949 GCF_006345805.1 Octopus sinensis | reverse complement strand
TTTAAAATTTTTTAGTTACCTAGAAATTATGTTAGAAACTGCCGTTCAAACCGAAAAGATCCAGCATTTCCACTTGTAAGCAACTGTACTGAAATTGTTTTTACTGCACAGGTTTAAAAAAAAATGAGGAAAACAGAAGAGGAACAAAGAAAATATAATTATGAGAAATATCTATTATATATCAATACTTGCTCACAAGATACAAATGCATAATGTATTTATACAAATATGTGAAAAATAAATTTCCTGTGGCGTATTAAAAGCCATATTGATGACATAGTTTTTAATCTAATCTCGTTTATAATTAAAGTAAAATGCGTGGATATAATAATTAAATTAATTTCCATTCATTACATTTTTATGTTATATTTCCTCTGCTTCAATTATTACGCTATGCATAATGGTGGTTTATGGTGAGTCGAAACCAATGGATGCGGTTTCAATCCCAAGTTGAAGCATTTTACCTTAATTTACCCTGCTCGATGCAATCTGCACCCAAACACAATAGATAGCCTATGTACCCAGTCACATTAGAGAAATAATTAATAAGATGAGTCAGTGGTTTTCTTGTAATATATATCTTAAAAGTTGATATTAAAAAGAAACTGAGTTGCATTCGGTACTCTAGTTTTTCGATTTGTAGTTTAACAATTCACAGAATTAAGACATTTTTATCGGATGTTTTTATGTAAAATAAATAGTTTAGAATATAATGGTTTCAACTTTTAACATGAAACCAGCAATTTTTTTTTAAAGCGATAAGCCGATTATTTTGATACCAGTTTCAACTTGTATTTAATTCATCGAACTCGAAAGGATAAAAAGCAAAGTCGATCTCAGCAGAATTTGAACACAGAACTTAAAGAACCAGAAGAAATGCCGCTAAGTATTTTGTCCGACTTGCTAACGATTCTATCAGCTCGCCACTTTTTTGTATTTATTGTGGCTTGAGTTCTCCCATCATATACTTGGCCCTGAGTAGAATCTACCACTAAAGTACCGACTTTATGGCTACACAATGTTAGTGTAGTAGGTGAGATATCTTATATCTAAAATTCCCTTAAGGAGAAATAACTTTCCGGATCCAGAGTCTGGCGCTGTTATCGTATAAACCCGAAATAACCAAGCATTTGTTTGGGTAGTTCTAGGTTATATTGGCACACTTGAAATTAAAATTGATACTCTGGTTTAGTGCCTGTATTTTTGAAGCAGTCTTACCTTCATATAAATTACAAATAATATGAAAATTTACTCGTGTTCTTAATCTGAAGGATTTCACAGGTCTATGTACAGGACAGCGGTCTAAGGATATGACTGCTTTCTCCTGAAGCGGCAACGATCCTAAGTAGTTCTTCGGTGATGGCAATATCAAATGGGAGCATCCTGAAAAGTTTTTATCCAGACTTGAATAAACGATGTAAACGTTGCTTTATTAAAGAGGAGTAGAGTCCATGGTTTTGCAGACCCTTCTAATGTGATGAGTTTGAAACGATTTATATTTAGTTTATGTAGAGCAAACATCGGCTGGGATATAGTTACAGTCTTCGACTGAAAAATGTCGGGCAGCAGGCTTTCAAAGCATCATATACTGGCTGCAGTTCTTGAGCGTAAACTCGTTCACAGCATAACCATTTGGGACAAGCTTAAAGTGCAACATCTCGAAAATCCACAAAACACGCACATGGACTTCTGTTCAAACCGCCATTGTTTGACAACAGGTTCTGAAGTTTGGTCGAACAAAGATACTGACTTTTTATTAGGATTACGAATATAAATCCATTTTTCATCCCCAGGATTCGTCAGCAATTGTTAGCAAATGTTCACATGCGGTTGAGCTTGGTCGTTGGTCATCTCATGAGGAACTTTACAACAGCATTTCTTACAAGGCCGAGTTTAAGGGGTGTGTCGGTTGATAGTGCTTTGTGATGGACCAAGATCTGTGACAATGTACGAGTGCTTGTGCTTGACTGTTGTTCAGCCATTTCAGGCAAGGTCTCATCATCCACAACATCTTTGAGGTTTCTCTCCGAGGCTTCTTAGACCTTGCCCGAAACTTCTGAGTTAGTTTTGTGCCACACATTCATTGACAATTTCTGGGCCTTCCACATCATTAATTTCTTTCGTTGCTATCCTTGCACTTGATCATATTTTCCACAGGCAACATATGGCCCTAATAGCAATTTTTTCGCCACTCATTATCAAAGATAAACAATTAATGTTTATATGCTACATATAAAAATAAAGAATAAACAATTCAGCAACGATTGAACAACAAATTGTATCAAATTAATAATATAACACGGAGATACAAGTTGCCAAAAATCATCAGTGAAAATCCGAAATCACTTTTGATTCAACCTGGAACCTCTGAAGAATACAACTGCAACTCCAAATATTGTGATAAATAGTATGTTGTCAGCACGACACTCTGGAATCATTGCACACTCTTCCATTGTCTAATCTATTTCTGTATGACGTTGATTCTCGTGTTAATCACAATGGTAGTGGCAAGATGAACTTAACCAGAGCACGACGGTTGTTACCCTTTTGAATTTATTTTTGGTGTTGTGCATCCCTGCACAGTGTTTGAGGCCAGTGAGGGTAATGATGTTGCAGCTGTTTCTCTGTGCATGTGTTTCCCATACTTTTCTAGACTGAGTGAATGAGTTAACATATTTTATATTATTGCAGTGTTGCTATAGGATTGTGTATATATGCCTGGGTAATTGGTTGTTGTTTTTCATATAGTAATAGAGACTGTTTAAGTCGGGAGTTGCGAACCAGGGTAAATTACCCCAAACAGGGTAAAAATGACATTCTTGTGGGTAATGAGGACTCATTAGACATAAGTAAAATTATATGAAAAACATGCTCCTTGTTACAACAGATATCTTTCTTCTGGCATGAAGAAGCAATCAAAAAGTCGTCTTTTTAAAAAAAAAAAATATCAAAGACCACGTAGTCATACAAGGAGAATATTTCGTTACTGCAGCAAGCTTTAACCCACAAGTTCTCTCACGGGACCCTACCACTGCTTATATGCTCGGAAATATGATATGCACGTGTATACAACCGTGTATGAAAGCTTAACTGATATCACTAATACTATAGCAACACTATTATAACCAGATACCTCAGTATATATATGGATCTTTAAGTCCCAGGGGTATATGGACTTAATTGATGCTGTGTATGTTGAACAACCTACGCAGTGCGTGTGGATATATATCAAGTAACCCTTAGAAATAATAGAAAACAGTGAACATCTGTTGTTGAAACAATACTAAGCGACTTTGGACAGTGCTTAAGCATAATATGTGAGGTTTTGCTTTCTAGCTTAATTTATCAAGACACACGATATTGATAAAGTGGTAGATGAATCATATCGCCAGAAGAAATAGAGATGAAAGCTAGCGAGTGTACACGAATATCGCTCTACAAATGTATGTATGTATGTATGTATGTATGTATGTATGTATGTATGCATGCATGCATGTATATATATACATATGTATATACATACATATATACATATATATGCATGTATATAGATATAAACATGTTTGTGTATGTGTATGTGTGTTAATATTTAGCAAAAGCAACAGAGTGTCTCAAAGTCCGAGAGTTTCGTGCGTTGGCACTTGAAACTCTCGATTGTACTTTCTGCATATATATATGTATGTATGTATATGTATATATATATATAATATATATATATATATATATATATTATATATATATATATATATATATATAAATTTAAAATGAGGGTGAGAAATTAGATACTAATTTATTAACGTCGATTTCACACAGTGGTCTAGCATAAAAAAACTGAAGGTTCAGTAAAATAGTATATATATATATATATATTAGAGGGAAAACCACTATGTGGACACCCATATGCTAGAAATAGATCCGCTACGGTCTCACCACCAAGAAATGTTCTCAAGAAAAATTTAGCAAAACAACCAAAACGTAATCGAGCAAGACAAAAGAAAAAGTAATAGTAATAAAACAAAACAAAACAAAAAAGTGACCGTAGCGGATCTATTTCTAGCATATGGGTGTCCACATAGTGGTTTTCCCTCTAATATATATATATATATATATATATATATATATATATATATATATATATATAGACAGACAGACAGACAGACAGACAGACAGAAAGAAAGAAAGAAAGAAAGAAAGAAAGAAAGAAAGAAAGAAAGAAAGAAAGAAGAGTGACAGACAGGCAGATAGAGGGAGAGAGAGAGTATTTCTTTATTCACCATAAGGTTGAGAAAAAGAGGGGACAATACGGGGACAGGCAAAACAAACGTTGGGGTCAGGGTATCGAATGAAACGAAACGTATGAATAAACAAACAATTAAAATATATACAATTAAATGAGAATGAGTGATTAACAAAAAATGAAGCGGAGGACGCGGTTGACCCCCACAAGCAACATTCTCACACTGAAGACTTTGCTTTCTCCTTTTTTACATTCTCGATTAAACAGGTTCTTTCACTCGCAACATACTTGCTATATACTTCCGTCTTTTACGAAACACACTTTGCGACAGGCATTTCTTCTCCAGCCTTATTTTCCGTTTCATGTGGAAAACGAAAAAGTCGATTAGCTCGAGACTGGAGATGAACATGCCTGTTGCAATTCATTTCACTCTCGTCTTCCATACTACTTCTTTCGCCACAGCAACTACTGAGAGAAAACAGGCTCGCTCTTCCCTATTCAGGGAGGTCGGCGGAACGATCTTAATTAGAGATTCGCTCGACAGTTGTACTCTTCTCGAATGCGACAGCAGGTGTTCAACATAAGCCCAGAGTTCAGTCACCTTGGTGCATTGCACAATCGCGTGCAGGACAGTTTAACTGTCGCACAAACCGGCGATGGTGCACACCCATGTCTAAAGAGCTTATCTCGAACCGGTAAAGCTCCTCTGTAACATTGCCAGGCCAGGTACTTTTGGTAATTATCCATAGGCCCCGGACCGAATGTTCTTTGGAACAAGCTGGCCAGTTGATTTTCGGTCTACATTTGATCCATGGGTTCAGTTTGGTAAACGATGTAAACTGTGGAAATAACAGCCTGACGAACGGAGACCACATTTGCTCACCGTCCAGGTAAAGCCAGAGGTGCCTAAGCCTGAGCGCATGTCTGCGCATTTTTAGCCACGGCATCCCTAACCCACCCTTCAGCGGCTTTTGGTAGCAAATAGAGCGCCTTACAAGAGGTCTGCTGCCCCTCCACAAAAAGCGAAAGAGCATGCTTTCCGGCTTGTTCAGCCACGAATCGGGGCAAGGCAAAGAGAGATTCATATGTATAGGGTGCAGTGAATAAACTGTCGTCTAAATCAGTGCTTCTCAAACTATCTCATGTGGCGTACCCGCATTTATTTTCCCAATGTGTTAGAGACCGGCAATATTTCTTAGTAATATTTATTTATACCGAAAACAATATATTATACCGAAAACAATATATACAATGAATATAATAAAAGTTGACATTTTTTTAATTTTATATTTATTTTGTAAACAAATAATACAATATTACATAAGCTGATAAGTTATTTACTGCAGTGTATAAAGCGAAATCACTAAAATTATGCTATTGTTTCTTTCTTTTCTGGAAACGCGCTGCGTATCGGCAGATGATGGCTCGCGGACCTGCACCGGTCCGAGGATCACCACTTTGAGTAGCACTGGTCTAAATTACGCAAAAAGGAAACTAACACTAACATCTCATTTTAACAGATATATTTACCAAAATTACATAAAAGTATCTTGAAATTCATACTAAGGAGTAAATTTATTCAATAAAATCGCCATTGGCTTCAACCACGGCCTCCAGACGACTTCGGAATCTTTTGCAACTCTTCTGGATGATCTCTTTGTTTAAGTTGGTGAATGCTGCCATAATCCTTGCCTTCAGTTCATCTTTGGTGTTACAAGGAGTTTTGGGGTCTCTCGCACAACTGAGCCTCACACATAATAATCAAGGGGGCTGCAGTCTGGGGAGTTAGGTGGCCAGATTAAGGGGTGATGTGGTCGCAGAAATTGTCTGACAGCCATGACTGGTTTCTCCTGCGTGTGTGGCATGGCGCAGATTCCTGTTACTTGATACAGAGTCTTCCAGCAGCCACCCTATTGAGCTAGAGCATTACTACCTCCTCCAGGCACTTGATGTAGACCTCCATGTTGAGTCTGAGGCCGTGTGGGAAGATGAATGGAGGCACAACGTCGTTATCACTAGTGATTACTCCAAGGACCATGATGTTGATTTTTATTACTCTCGATACATGTTTTAGGGACACAGCAAGCCAATGGTTGTTCTGTGTGTTCACCATCTGATCCTGGCAGAAATTTTTCTCAGCTCAGAAGAACCAAAGCATGTTCGGTTGGAGTGGATGCTTGAGTTTGTTCAAAAGATTCGTAGCGCAGTCTTACTTCTTGTACTTGATGGTTTGGCCCCTTCTCATCTTGCATAAGGAATACCAAATGTCTTCATGCACTACCTGCCTGATAAGAAACTCAGACACTCCCATGTCTCTGGCGATGGACCTGATTGACTTGGAGGGATCGTTGTTAATCATGGCCTGGATCTCACCAACAAATCCAGGTGTTATTTTCTTATCAGAACGATCAGAGTGAGTTTTCCGAGCTGCCGTACCTTCGTAATCACCATTAGATTCATCCAACTCTTTCCGAATCCCATGCACTGTCCTCAGATTGACACCCAAACCCTCTGAAATGTTCATATTGGAGCTTCCGGTGTGAATGCCAAACAGTATATCCTGTAGTTTCCAAATTTCTGGCAGATTGAATTGCGTCATGGTGCTGTTTTCTTACGTGTTCACACAAGCACGTACACACTCAATCTTCGATAGATAGATAGATAGATAGATAGATAGATAGATAGATAGACAGACAGACAGACAGACAGACAGACAGACAGACAGACAGACAGACAGACAGACAGATTGACTAACTGAGTGACAGACAGACAGGTTATTATAATGGTTATAGGATTTTGCAAAAGCAACCAGCACTGAATGTGTTACTCCTTAAGCTAATGAAATGGGTTACGTAATTTGTGTTGTTTTATCATGTATTAATATATATGCAGCATATATATATATATATATATATATATATATACAAAATAAGAAAATGGAGAAATACATCTAAATCATTTATCAACTACCAGATAATACCCAATCACATACTTTATTAAACCACTCCATAAGAACATTAGGGTTAAACATAAAAATATATAACAAAACAGCGTACATGAATGAGTAATACAATACAATAAGTACAATCATTATAAGAGGATATAAATAAATAAATATAAATAGATATAAATATAAATATACACTATATCTTACAGCTGTTTCGGCCATGCAGATAAATATGTCTCATTTTACCTATATTAGCCATGTATAGTATGTCAATATGAAGTTAAAAATGAGACATTTACAAAGATATCTTAAGGCCTCTTCGGAGATTCTAAAGTGTAAACCAAATTACATATATACTCATATAAGTGTGGGTACATACCCATAATAAATCATTTACATATATATATGAGTGCATATACTCATACTCTTATACATACACATATACATATACATAATAATACAAATAATATAAATCAATAAAATATATATATGTTCCATATTCAATGTTTTTCAACTTAATATTAAGATATTACAACGTAGAGAACATTGACATATTCATACTTCAATGCAGATATATAGAGTCAGTATTACCTTATATTAATTTACAAAAAGTCATTAATGTTAACATCAATACTGTTATCAATATCATTAATGCTACCAATATCATTGTTGTTATTTCTAATAACATTAATACTAATAAAACAATACATATATCACATAATTAGCAATATAGTAGCAAAACTAGGGACCAGCATAATACCACAGTATTATGCAAGGCATTGAATATTTGCACATACATACAAAAAGCAGTCAAGTCAATCAGTTTACATGGTGTTAATTTCCACAGATGCATGTGAATTAATAATTTCTATAGTGACACTAATATATTATTAATTTCCGATATATATATATACATACACACACACACACACACACACATATACATATACAGATATATACACATACATACATACATACATATACATACATACATACATACATACATACATACATACATACATACATACATACATACAAGCTATCTCTTTAACCCGGAGTAAAGTGTAGAAACCCCTGAGGGGAAACAAGACCATGCTGGTTAAATTTTGGAATTATGTGATAGGGTTTTATCAAACTACTTCATTCTGTGAGTTTTTCTCGCCGAAGAAAGATGTTGTGGCTTACCGCTCGCAGTCTCTGAATATCTCATGAGGTTGGTGATTTTGTGTGGTTATCCGAGGTATATTTTTAGCACTTATTTCTAGCAATTGTACGTGCTCTGCTGCACCCTCATTTATGAATTTTGCTGTTTCGGTTTTAAATTCTATTGCCAACAATATATTATAATGTATTTAATACATCATAAAATATATTAATTTACTATTATAACAGCTCATTGTATTTTTATATACATATATATATATATATATATATATATATATATATATATAATATATATATATATATATATATATATACATATATATGTATGTATGTATACATGATGTATGTATATACATATATATATATACATGCATATATGAATATATATACATACATATATATACATATGTATATATATATACATACATACATATATATACATATGTATATATATATACATACATACATATATGAATATATATACATACATATATATACATATGTATATATATATACATACATACATATATATATACATATGTATATATATATACATACATACATACATATATATATATATATATATATATATAATATATATATACATATATACATTTATATAAATATATATAGATTTTTTTTTACTTATAACGAAGTTCTTAAAATTACTACTCAGTGTTAATCATATATAGTACTATTTCATTCTTTTTAGCAATCATCAGCATGATATAACATATGACTTGTTAGTTGAACATTTTATGAAGAGGGACATTTCATAAATGATAGAGATAATTATCGATTGGAGGAAATACTTAGAATGTGTGAGTGTGTTTATTCTTTTTTCTTTTCATCATAGGCAGTTAGTAGTTTAGCAATCGAGAGTAAAAGAGGAAAATTCTTAGTGTTCACATGCAGGATAAATGCTTCAAAGGAATTCTCTCCCGTGAAGATGTCTTAAAGTAGCTAATAATTCTATTTTTAACCACAATTTCACGAACCGTTTACCATTTTCAAGTAGCTTAATTGGAGTAGTATAACCCACGGTTATGTAGTATAACAGGCGTCTATTCATAAAAATAATGCCTAGATCAGTAGTTCTCAACAGGGAGGCCATATGGCTTTTAACAGTCTATATAAGATTTCGTTGATAAAACTTATATGCAATAAATAGCTTATACCTCTACAATTCACAAAATATTAAAAATTTATATACAATTTCTAATAAGGTTCTGGGTTCAGTCCCACTGCGTGGCACTTTGGGCAAGTGTCTTCTACTATAGCCTCGGGCCGACCAAAGCCTTGTGAGTGGATTTGGTAGACGGAAACTGAAAAAAGCCCGTCGTATATATGTATATATATATGTGTGTGCGTGTATGTTCGTGTGTCTGTGTTTGTCCCCCTAGTATTGCTTGACAACCGATGCTGGTGTGTCTATGTCCCCGTTACTTAGCGGTTCGGCAAAAGAAACCGATAGAATAAGTACTGGGCTTACAAAAGAATAAGTCCTGGGGTCGAGTTGCTCGATTAAAGGCGGTGCTCCAGCATGGCCGCAGTCAAATGACAGAAACAAGTAAAAGAGAGTAAGCGTGGCTTAGTGGTTAGGATATTCGACTTACGATCGTAAGGTCGTGAATTCAATTCCTAGCGACGCGTTGTGTCCTTGAGCAAGACACTTTATTTCTCGTTGCTCCAATCCACTCAACTGACAAAAATGACATGTACCTGTATTTCAAAAAGCCAACCTTATCACACTCTGTGTCACGCTGAATCTCCCTGAGAACTACGTTAATGTTACACGTGTCTGTGGAATGCTTAGTTACTTACACGTTAATTTCACGAGCAGGCGTTTCTGTTGATCGGATCAACTGGAACCCTAGTCGCCGTAACCGAAGGAGTACCAGTCTAATAATATTTAATTGAGTTTAATCATATTAGATTTAAATTTAATTTAATTTTTTTTTCAACATAATAGGCGCAGGAGTGGCTGTGCAGTAAGTAGCTTGTTTACTAATCACATGGTTCCAGGTTCAGTACCACTCCGTAGCACCTTGGGCAAGTGTCTTCTACTATAGCCTCGGGCCGACCAAAGCCTTGTGGGCGGATGTGGTAGACGGAAACTAAAAGAATCCCGTCGTGTGTGTGTGTGTGTGTGTGTGGTGTGTTTGTTGTGTATGTTCTGTGTTTGCCCTCACCTCCCCCCCCCCAACATCGCTTGATAACCGATGCTGGTGTTTACGTCCACGTAACATAGCGGTGGCGGATAAAAAACCGATAGAATAAGTACTAGGATTACAAAGAATACGTCCTGGGGCCGATTTGCTCGACTAAATGTGGTGCTCCAGCATGGCCGCAGTCAAATGACTGAACCAAGTGAATGGCTACGTAGGTTCAGTAGAGTAAATAAAAGCACAGGGATCCATAAGCCAAAATTACTTCATTCCTTGCCTTGGTGGTCGCCAATATATAAAACGGATTTTATTTTATTTTAGAAATCAAGTCCAAAATTTTTCAAACACGTTTTTCCCTAGCGAATGCACTCACATAAACTCACACACACAGATATTTATATGAATTTGTATCCGTTTATGTGTATGTGTTTGTCTGTGTGTGAGTTTATGTGTGTGTGTGTGTGAGTGTGATGTAGGTGTGTGCGTTTGTGTGTGGGGGGTGTTGTATGTGTGAGTGTGTGTGGTTGTGTGTGTTTGTGTGTGTGAGTGTGTGTCTTTGGGTGTGTGTGAGTGTGTGTGTTTATTTGGTGTGTGGTGTGTGTGTGTGTTTGTTAGTGTGTCTGTGTTTGCCCTCACCTCCCCCCCCCCAACATCGCTTGATAACCGATGCTGGTGTTTACGTCCACGTAACATAGCGGTTCGGCATAAAATACCGATAGAATAAGTACTAGGATTACAAAGAATACGTCCTGGGGCCGATTTGCTCGACTAAATGTGGTGCTCCAGCATGGCCGCAGTCAAATGACTGAACCAAGTGAATGGCTACGTAGGTTCAGTAGAGTAAATAAAAGCACAGGGATCCATAAGCCAAAAATACTTCATTCCTTGCCTTGGTGGTCGCCAATTATATAAACGGATTTTATTTTATTTTAGAAATCAAGTCCAAAATTTTTCAAACACGTTTTTCCCTAGCGAATGCACTCACATAAACTCACACACACAGATATTTATATGAATTTGTATCCGTTTATGTGTATGTGTTTGTCTGTGTGTGAGTTTATGTGTGTGTGTGTGTGAGTGTGTATGTAGGTGTGTGCGTTTGTGTGTGGGGGTGGATGTATGTGTGAGTGTGTGTGGTTGTGTGTGTTTGTGTGTGTGAGTGTGTGTCTTTGGGTGTGTGTGAGTGTGTGTGTTTATTTGTGTGTGTGTGTGTGTGTGTGTGTGTGTGTTTGTGCGTGTGCATGTGCGCGAGAGGCGAGTGTGTGTGTATGTGAGCGTTTGTGCGAGTGGCGAGTGAGTGTGTGTGTGTGTGACAATATGTATTCAAATCTAAGTCTGCATCAAAATTTCTCGATCCTGGTTCTCAAACGACTTAGAATTTGGCTTTTATATACATCGATTAGGTAGGTGATTGACTGGAGGGGGAGTGGCAGGATCAGCTATCACTGCAGGCAACCTAGACAGTGTCTAATGGTTACTAATAGTAAAGTGTAAGTGGGCGATGGAAAAACGAAGAAACATGGCAAGAAGAAGAAGAACGAGGAGGAGGAGAGAGGAGGAGGAGGAGGAGGAGGAGAAGAAGAAGAAGAAGAAGAAGAAGAAGAAGAAGAAGAAGAAGAAGAAGAAGAAGAAGAAGAAGAAGAAGTCAACTGCGTTTATTGAAGTGTGAAGAACTGGTTGGAATTTCACGTAAAGTTGAAAAAGAACGAAAAATAGCATATCCTGTGTTGTGACTAATTGGTTCTTCTAAAGTATTAGTTAGGACATGGGTTGGGACCTGTATTTATAACTTTGAAGGATAAGGTTTGGAAAAGTGCATTATCCCCTAATACACAAGTGTGTATGTGTATGTATGTAAATATACGTATGCATATATGTATATATCATTCATATAAATATAGGAAGAAAATTAAGAAAATGGAGATATAGCATTTAATATAGTTTATCATCTTCAAAAATCCAATCTTACAGCTGTTTCAATTAAGCCTAAAGATTCAAATAGCAATTATTAAATCATTATTAAATCATTATATTAGACAAAATTTCATCAGAAGGGTATAAAAGATATACCGTTATGTTTTTACGTGTTGTGTTATCGAATCAACTCAGCAGACTGAATATTATTTTATGGCTAATATTGATATAAGCCTGGTATAAACCCCGATTATATTCACATATTATCCATTAACCACGAAAACAACCTATGACCCCTGGCCCAGGTTTATGAAACCGAGCCATTGATATTAAAACCCGAAAAATACTAACAAGTACACATAATTTCCACATAAACAGTGACATAGACTGCCACTACCTAAAACGAAAATAAGGCGGCAGAAGCTTAGCATCGATCCAAAATGCCTTTGAATGTCGTATCATATCCCTCTTCGGCAACATCTTTTAGCCACCAAGTGTCGAAGTGCATCCCTTGACCAAGTTTGCATACTTGAAGCTGATAACATCATATGACTTGGAAGGCAGCTCCTAGAGTAACATTCTTTGATAACCAAGTATACATGCCCAAAGAATGCGCACGACTCTACCGCTTGTGTACACACTCACACACACATATGCAATGGTGTATTTATTTTCATTGTACACTTCTTCCATTGTTGTTTTGCTTTATATTTGTACGCTTTTTTCAGTCACGCATTTCGCTTACCTGACTCTTTTACTTGTTTCAGTCATTTGACTGCGGCCATGCTGGAGCACCGCCTTTAATCAAGCAACTCGACCCCGGGGCTTATTCTTTTGTAAGCCCAGTACTTATTCTATCGGTTTCTTTTGTCGAACCGCTAAGTAACGGGGACATAAACACACCAGCATCGGTTGTCAAGCAATGCTAGGGGGACAAACATAGACACACAAACACACACACGCATATATATATATATATATACGACGGGCTTCTTTCGTTTCCGTCTACCAAATCCACTCACAAAGCTTTGGTCGGCCCGAGACTATACAAGAAGACACTTGCCCAAGGTGGGACTGAACCCGGAACCATGTAGTTAGTAAACAAGCTACTTACCACACAGCCACTCCTGCGCCTATTATTTGTGTATTATTTGTTAGTCTCCATGTTTCATGATCTTGCTCCTTGTTTTATTTTTCATACACAGAAACACATACACACTTACTGACACACAAATGTATATGTATGTATATTATGTTTGTCTATGTTTATACATAGCTATGGCTTTGTATATACACACGTGTATATACCAGTAAGCCACGCACCTTCACACACAAACACACACAGACATGTGTACGTGTGTGTGTGTGTGTGTGTGTGTGTGTGTGTGTTGATAAAGACATACTGGCCGGAAATGCATGGGTACATATACCTTGTTTGGTTCGGTGATGGCAAAAGGTGTGGCGAAACAGTGAAAAATTGCCATTTGGTAGTAAAAAAGAAGTTATTCTCATGGATTGGTGTTGTTAAAGGGCAAATTAATACAGACACTGTTGTCTACGAAGTAGAAGTAATGTTGACCAACACCGACGAAACGACGCATGTACAGAAATACGCCGGAGTAACAGGGAGGTGGCCCCTTTAACTCCAAACTGGACAATCACAGATCCTCTCTTAGAAACAGGAAAGCTGTAATATCCAACTTTAGCCCGCTATATACAGCCATTAGAAGAGGAAGCGACGATCTATAGCATCACTGGAAGTTACTGGAATGTTCTGTGTCGTATCTTAATGAAAGCAGAAGATGCAAGCTTTGTTCGTTGGAGAAAAGAATCATTCTAAAAATTTCACACGACCTAAGTGCTTTCTTGAACTCAAAAAATGAAATTTTCGGATGTTACCCTTATGGGCGCAAATTCGTTTTAGTGATGTGGAGATGTTCGTTTATGAACTAGAGAACGTTTGACCTATGGTTAACACTAATCCTTGTGGAATAACTCTTCTTTTCTCCCCTAAAAGACAAAATTTTTTCACTATGCATCGAAGAAGTCAGTTATGAAGATAGACAACCACACAGGTTGGATGAATAAGACCTTTTGGGGGAAAATAACATTTCTGAAGAATGTCTTCAAAAATGTTATTTTATCAAAGAAGAGTATATAGAATGACCTCGGTCGAGATTACAAACAGCTTTGGCTGGTTCAACATTGATGTAAACACTAATTCGATTGGCTGACACGTTGGTCTCTACTACGCTCGCACCGCTGGTTATAACTTGGCGCAAAATGTCTCGACTTATTTTCGCGCCATAGTCCAAGCAGCCAATCACAGCTTTCCATTTCGGAAGTTCATTGGGAGCCATGTAAAGCCTATAAATAAGGTTTCTCAGAAGAATATTCGTCTCAGGCCCCCAGTCTTTGAGTGAGTTATTTGGAGTTATTCAGGTGTGATTATTCTGGTGTGTTTATTTCAAGTGAAGAGGTGGTGAGTTCGAATTCGTTGGAGGACGTGGAATAATTTTTTTCCTGAAAATGCAAGAACAGACTTACGCGCGAGCGGCAGGCAGAGGCCTGGTTGCCGGTGAGCTGGAAATGGAGGAGGTGGTGGTCGAACAGAAGACCCTACAGAAGTATTTCGACAGTTTAAAGAGGGAGGGTGACTGCGTAAGAGTCACACCGTCCGAGGAGGAGGAAAGCAGTGCAGAGAAGCGTACTATAACGTACAGGACGTGGTGTGTGAGTCCAAAAAAATTGAAGTAGCGGAAATGAAAGAAGTAGAAGAATGTCTGAAGGAAATTGAGGGTGAACCCACATTTTTCAAAAGAGGAAGGAAGTATGCCACGGTAGTGGTATTTTTGAAACAGAAAATGAGGCAAAAAAGAACGCAACAAGACTTTTGAAATCGGATAAGTGGACTTTGCTACCAGTTACTGCGGAAGGAGAGCAGTGAGGATGAGAATCAATAGAATCTCACCCGAATTTAATATGGAAAGGTTGCTGGCAGCAGTGCTGTTTAACTGCAAGGATGATGTGGAAGTACTGAAGGTGGAGAAGTCAGCGGAGGTGAAATGGTGGGGATATACGGTGCAGGTTCTCGCACACATTACCGTGCGAGACCTGTACAACATCCCGGAGGAGCTGGTCTACCCTGACGAGACGCGGCTCCGAGTTGTGGTAGAGGGAAGACCCCCAATTTGCTACAATTGTAAATCAAGGGGCCACATGAAGGATGTGTGCCCGCGAGAAAAAACTAAAGCACCGGAGGTTGAGATGGAGGAATGTAAGGACGCGTGTGTGGAGGAGGCGAAAGCGGAGGAAGTACGAATGGAGGAGCGGTTAAGTGAGGAAGAACGAGAGAGTGCAGAAGAGGAAAAGACGGAAGACATGAAGAGATCAAGGGTGGAATCACCACCGAAAGATCAAAAAAAGAAAAAAATTAAAAGCAAGATAGCAGAAGAGAGAGAAGAGAAAACATACAAAGAACAGGAAGTAAAAGAGAAGGCGAGAGAGCGGCCAAGGACAGAGTTTGAACAAGAATGGGAGGCAAGAGTGAACGAGCAATTGGAATCGTGCAGATATGGAAGAAGGCCTACAGGAAAAAACTTGAAGGCAGTCGTAATGTATATCAAGAATACAGAAGTGGAGAAGAGACTTGTAGGTAAGAAAGGGTTGGTCAGGGTGAAGGTGAACCCAAAGCTGTATGGTGACGACGTGAAAGGCGTCATTATAGACAAAGAGACATATATAAAATTAAAAAAGATGTTTAGCGCTATGCATATAACGCATTATGTGCGGTACGATAAATTGCCAGATGTTATAGAGCAAACGGACCTGTTGGATTATATGACGGACGAGCGTCTAATGTAAAAAATTAGAATTGTAAAATTTAAAGTTGTATTTTGAAATATGTAATGTTGACATGTAGAATTGTAAAATTATTGTAACTGTAAAATTGTATGTACAATTGTATTTTAAACGGAACTGCGAGTTGGGGGTTCGTAAGCCGTTCCATCTCATTACATCTAATTCATTTTTTACACCCCATGTCCCGTCTTGTAATGTCCCCCTCTTCGTGGCCCCTTAGTGGGTAATAAAGAAACAGTCTTAGGCCTCCAGTCTTTGAGTGAGTTATTTGGAGTTGTTCTGGTGTGTTTGTTTCGAGTGCGTCATTGTGAAGAGGTTGTGAGTTCGAGTTCGTTGGAGGACGTGGAATAGTTTTTTTTTTTCCTGAGATTCTTGAAAATGCAAGAGCAGACTTACGCGCGAGCGGCAGGCAGAGGCCTGGTTGCCAGTGAACTGGAAATGGAGGAAGTGGTGGTCGAACAGAAGACTTTACAAAAGTACTTCGACAGTTTGAAGAGGGAGGGTGACTGCGTGAGAGTCACACCGTCCGAGGAGGAGGAAAGCAGCGCGGAGAAGCGTACGATAACGTACAGGACGTGGTGTGTGGAGTCGAAAAAAATTGAAGTAGCAGAAATGGAAGAAGTAGAAAAGTGTCTGAAGGAAATTGAGGGTGAACCCACATTTTTCAAAAGAGGAAGGAAATATGCCACGGTGGTGGTATATTTTGAAACAGAAAATGAAGCAAAAAAGAATGCAACAAGAATTTTGAAATCGGATAAGTGGATTTTACTACCAAGTTACTGCGGAAGGAGGGCAGTGAGGATGAGAATCAATAGAATTTCACCCGAATTTAATATAGAGAGGTTGCTGGCGGCAGTGCTGTTTAACTGCAAGGATAATGTGGAGGTATTGAAGGTGGAGAAGTCAGCAGAGGTTAAGTGGTGGGGATATACGGTGCAGGTTCTGGCACACATAACCGTGCGAGACCTGTACAACATCCCGGAGGAGTTGGTCTACCCTGACGAGACACGGCTCAGAATTGTGGTAGAGGGAAGACCCCCAATCTGTTATAATTGTAAATCGAGGGGCCACATGAAGGATGTGTGCCCGCGGGAAAAAACAAAAGCACCGGAGGTTGTAATAGAGGAGTGTAAAGATGCGTGTGTGGAGGAAGCGAAAGCGGAGGAAGCACGAATGGAGGAGCAGTTAAATGAGGAAGAACGAGCAAGTGCAGAAGAGGAAAAAACAGAAGATAGGAAGAGATCAAGGGTGGAATCACCACCGAAAGATCTAAAAAAGAAAAAAAATCAAAAGCAAGATAGCAGAAGAGAGAGAAGAGAGAACATTCAAAGAACAGGAAGTAAAAGAGAAGGCGAGAGAGCGGCCAAGGACAGAGTTTGAACAAGAATGGGAGACAAAAGTGAACGAACAGTTGGAATCGTGTAAATATGGAAGAAGGCCTACAGGAAAAAACCTGAAAGCAGTTGTGATGTATATCAAGAATACAGAAGTGGAAAAGAGACTTGCAGGTAGGAAAGGGTTGGTCAGGGTGAAGGTGAACCCAAAACTGTATGGCGACGATGTAAAAGGCGCAATTATAGAAAAAGAAACATACACAAAATTAAAAAAGATATTTAATGCTATTCATATAACGCATTATGTACGGTATGACAATTTACCAAATGTAATAGACCAAATGGACCTATTAGAATATATGACGGACGAACGTCCAATATAAAAGAATTAGAATATATGTAAGGTTAAAAAGTAAAATTGCTAATTGTAAAATTGTAAGATGTAAAGTTGTATTTTGAACAGGAATATATGTAATGTTAAAATGTAAATTGTAAAATTATTGTACTTTGAACTGGAATATATGTAACTGTAAAATTGTATTTTGAACTGGAATATATGTAATTGTGAAATTGTATTTTAAACGGAACTGCGAGTTGGGGGTTCGTAAGCAGTTCCATCTCATTACATATAATTCATCTTTACTTCATATTTTATTTTTACTTTATGTACCCCATGTCCCGTCTTGTAATGTCCCCCTCTTCGTGGCCCCTTTGTGGGTAATAAAGAAATACTTAGGTTTCCAGTCTTTGAGTGAGTTATTTGGAGTTATTCTGGTGTGTTTGTTTCGAGTGCGTCATTGTGAAGAGGTTGTGAGTTCGAGTTCGTTGGAGGACGTGGAATAGTTTTTTTTTCTTGAGATTCTTGAAAATGCAAGAGCAGACTTACGCGCGAGCGGCAGGCGGAGGCCTAGTTGCCGGTGAACTGGAAATGGAGGAAGTGGTGGGCGAACAGAAGACTTTACAAAAGCATTTCGACAGTTTGAAGAGGGAGGGTGACTGCGTGAGAGTCACACCGTCCGAGGAGGAGGAAAGCAACGCGGAGAAGCGTACGATAACGTACAGGACATGGTGTGTGGAGTCTAAAAATTGAAGTAGCAGAAATGGAAGAAGTAGAAAAGTGTCTGAAGGAAATTGAGGGTGAACCCACATTTTTCAAAAGAGGAAGGAAATATGCCACGGTGGTGGTATATTTTGAAACAGAAAATGAAGCAAAAAAGAATGCAACAAGAATTTTGAAATCGGATAAGTGGACTTTACTACCAAGTTACTGCGGAAGGAGGGCAGTGAGGATGAGAATCAATAGAATTTCGCCCGAATTTAATATGGAGAGGTTGCTGGTGGCAGTACTTTTCAACTGCAAGGATAGTGTGGAGGTGTTGAAGGTGGAGAAGTCAGCAGAGGTTAAGTGGTGGGGATATACGGTGCAGGTTCTGGCACACATAACCGTGCGAGACCTGTACAACATCCCGGAGGAGTTGGTCTACCCTGATGAGACACGGCTTAGAGTTGTGGTAGAGGGAAGACCCCCAATCTGCTATAATTGTAAATCGAGGGGCCACATGAAGGATGTGTGCCCGCGGGAAAAAACAAAAGCACCGGAGGCTGTAATAGAGGAGTGTAAAGATGCGTGTGTGGAGGAGGGAGAAGTGCAGGAGGAAGCGAAAGCGGAGGAGGCACGAATGGAGGAGCAGCTAAATGAGGATACGGGAGAAGAACGAGCAAGTGCAGAAGAGGAAAGAACAGAAGATAGGAAGAGAACAAGGGTGGAATCACCACCGAAAGATCTAAAAAAGAAAAAAATCGAAAGCAAGATAACAGAAGAAAAAGAAGAGAGAACATGCAAAGAACAGGAAGTAAAAGAGAAGGCGAGAGAGCGGCCAAGGACAGAGTTTGAACAAGAATGGGAGACAAAAGTGAACGAACAGTTGGAATCGTGTAAATATGGAAGAAGGCCTACAGGAAAAAACCTGAAAGCAGTTGTGATGTATATCAAGAATACAGAAGTGGAAAAGAGACTTGCAGGTAGGAAAGGGTTGGTCAGGGTGAAGGTGAACCCAAAACTGTATGGTGACGATGTAAAAGGCGCAATTATAGAAAAAGAAACATACACAAAATTAAAAAAGATATTTAATGCTATTCATATAACGCATTATGTACGGTATGACAATTTACCAAATGTAATAGACCAAATGGACCTATTAGAATATATGACGGACGAACGTCCAATATAAAAGAATTAGAATATATGTAAGGTTAAAAAGTAAAATTGTTAATTGTAAAATTGTAAGATGTAAAGTTGTATTTTGAACAGGAATATATGTAATGTTAAAATGTAAATTGTAAAATTATTGTACTTTGAACTGGAATATATGTAACTGTAAAATTGTATTTTGAACTGGAATATATGTAATTGTGAAATGTACAATTGTATTTTAAACGGAACTGCGAGTTGGGGGTTCGTAAGCCGTTCCATCTCATTACATATAATTCATCTTTACTTCATATTTTATTTTTACTTTATGTACCCCATGTCCCGTCTTGTAATGTCCCCCTCTTCGTGGCCCCTTTGTGGGTAATAAAGAAATACTTAGGTTTCCAGTCCTTCTCAGGGCGAACCTCTGACCACACAGAGAGTATATAAGGTTCACCAGGCTCCCAGTGAACTTCAGAAATGGAAAGCTGTGATTGGCTGCTTGGCACTATGGCGCGAAAATACGGAGGCAAATCGCGCCAAGTTATAACCAGCGGTGCGAGCGTAGTAGAGACCAACGTGTCAACCAATCGAATTAGCGTTTACAACAATGTTGAACTAGCCAAAGATGTTTGTAATCTCGACCGAGGTTATTCTTAATACATTTCTCAAACAGTGAAGATAGCACTGAGAGACGATATTGCTACACTAGTAATACGGATTTAAAGTGTAGAAAGACCATTTAACACTTCTTTTAGGAGGAAATACGTATAGAGACTTTAGATTAAAACCTTTGCCTATGTATTATGGCATACAGAATACTAGGGCCCTGAATTCTTTGATACTCTAACAAGAAAGCATCTGGACTCAAAACACTTTTTAAAGATTAAGTTTCAACTTATTTTTGCACAACCGTACAAAGGATTGTAAAATGACCCATATTTACTAATTTTAAACAATACTCCCTAATCATCCTTCTATACTTAGGAACCCGTACAAAAATGCGAAAACCATATCTTTGTCTTTGAACGCAGCAATCCTTCTGTGGTCCATGAACTTAGGGGTTACTGCTATTTTCAATGCTTGCTTCTTAACAAGACTCTTTTCCCAGACAGTTAAAGTTACTACCGGAGAAATTGAAATTTCATCGGAGTATTTTGGAAACAATTCGATATAAAAGATGTCACTGAATATATATATTTATGAATCATGTGGTGTAGTATAGATTTTGGCCGTCTTTGCAGTAGCCAAATTGACTGCCAACGTCCTTCAATATAACATAGTAAACACACTTCAACTATAGTAAATACACGCATATAATTTGGCCGCTTTGTGAGGTCAACACGCTCTAAACACCCAATACTAGGCTCCACACATCTCACATAACGCCACTGCATGAGGATACTAACAAAAGCAACATGGGTGCACTTTGGAAATATTTTAGTGCATTCTGATAATAATTCGACTAACCTTCCAAAATAAGAAGAAATTACTGAAGAAACGACAAACACAGCAAAAGAGTTTGTTTTCACTGAAATAGATAATAGAATTATTCGTGGTCTGCTTATATCACATTCCGATTAATTAGCTGATCCTGAACTCTTGATTTGAATCAACAGCGTACATAGCGAAGAAGAGGTACAGTCAAAATGCTGATGAAAGTGAATAACAAATGAACGAAATTACAGTAACAGCATTTTGTAGAATTGTTATAGGAATTTAAAAAGTGCAAGCTATTAATAATTGATTTCGAACCGTTTATTGAAAATCTGAAGGAAAGCATTGATTGGTGTTACATGCAAATGTACGCAAAGAAAAAAGAAAGAAAAGAGTGCGGTTCTAGACAAGTATTTTTCCAAAGAAATAAATGTGTAAAACTGTATTATTTTCCCCCTTCTTATTTTTACTGCACTAAATCATAATCTTTCGCTTATAAACTGTTGAATATTACTACATTTTCATTAATCTTTATTATAATGTTACATAAAAAATATAGTAAAAGTAGAGTGGTTGTATACTGTCAACTTAACGTGACAGTAGGGGATTACACCACATTTGTTACACATTTCCTGTGTCCTTATATATTTACGAAGGGGAGACAAATTCACTCGTAGGCCTAGCTGTTGGGGGTATTTGTCTCCCCTTCGTAAATATATAAGGACACAGGAAATGTGTCGAAGCCGACAGGAAACGTCGATGCTTCCTAGGGCTAAACAGCGGTGGTGTAATCCCCTACTGTCACGTTAAGTTGACAGTATACAACCACTCTATCGCCCCACCACCGTACATATCTCTATGAGAGATTTAGAAATTTAATATTTCTGACATAGTAAAAGTACATTTACTAAAAATTCAACTGCGTATTTAGAAAACTCTTGGGCTATTTACTTCATGTGTGTGTGTGTGTGTGTGTGTGTGCGTGCGTAAAAGTTAAAAAACGTAAAATAAATGCACAAACAGAAAACAGATGCAGCTGGTCAACAAATCCTCTAGGATCAACACAATTTCGCGCCTTCAAACTATAATACTATTCCCCTCTGGTGGCACCGACGGCAAGAAGACAGCGGGAAATGGCAAGCCAACGAATAAGAGACCAAACATGACAGAAAGTGAACAAACAGGCGCAGGAGTGGCTGTGTGGTAAGTAGCTTGCTAACCAACCACATGGTTCCGGGTTCAGTCCCACTGCGTGGCATCTTGGGCAAGTGTCTTCTGCTATAGCTCCGGGCCGACCAATGCCTTGTGAGTGGATTTGGTAGACGGAAACTGAAAGAAGCCTGTCGTATATATGTATATATATATATATATATATAATATATATATATATATATATATATATATATATATAATATAAGTGTGTGTGTATATGTTTGTGTGTCTGTGTTTGTCCCCCTAGCATTGCTTGACAACCGATGCTGGTGTGTTTACGTCCCCGTCACTTAGCGGTTCGGCAAAACAGACCGATAGAATAAGTACTGGGCTTACAAAGAATAAGTCCCGGGGTCGATTTGCTCGACTAAAGGCGGTGCTCCAGCATGGCCGCAGTCAAATGACTGAATCAAGTAAAAGAGTAAAAGAGTAAAGAGTAAACAAACAAGAAATAAACAAATACGCAATATAGAACATGAACATACAAATATGAAATATATGTGATTCAAGACGGGACCATTAGTGGACGGACGAGGAACAAAGACGAAAACAAACAAGACGAAATGTGGACATACGAACGAACTGAAATGAATAAACAGAATACGGACTTAGGGCCAGACAGGAGACGAAAATATGGTTAACGCCAGGAGGAATATCCCAAAGTTTTAGAAACAGACAACAGAGAGGCGGCGAAACATGTTGAAAGTGGGAACGAGAGAAAATACGACCAGTCGCATCAGCGGTCGGCGTGAAAAGGAAAGGAGAATGAAAAATGACGACGACCACGGGTCACGTAACAGCAGTAGGAAAGAGAAACAGGGAGCAGAGAGGGAGGAGAGGAGAGGAATATATGACTGTAAAGAAAGAAATGAGGTTGTTCCACACACATTCAAAAGTCAGGGCCTTCAGACTTGGAGAACTACTGAGTAGGTACTTATGCGACCCAAAGGAAGTTGAATTGGTCAACCTGAACAAAAGCTTGGAGGAGAAGCAGGTATCATACTAGCAAAAAGCAATGCAGGGGTACATAACCCGTAGCCTCTTCTGGATCTGTGATAGATACATTACATCCCACCTAGAAGAATATGGATCGCTATCCAGGAACAGGAGATAGTTACTAAATACCTGATAAACGAGAGAAAGAATGATAAAAAATGTCGGCTCTGTTATACCTATTTCTTTACTACCCGCAAGGGGCTAAACACAAAGAGGACAAACAAGGACAGACAAAGGGATTAAGTCGATTACATCGACCCCAGTGCGTAACTGGTACTTATTTAATCGACCCCGAAAGGATGAAAGGCAAAGTCGACCTCGGCGGAATTTGAACTCAGAACGTAACGGCAGACGAAATATTGCTAAGCATTTCGCCCGGCGTGCTAACGTTTCTGCCAACTCGTCGCATATTATACCAGAATGGAAGATATCACCCACATCATCAGCAGCCGCCCAAAATGTCTACGATATACTACTACCCTTGAGCCATGATAGAGTTGCAAAGACTACAATGTTATCCATATGAAGGATTACCCTGACGTATACATCAAAGGCATGCCAGAACCAGCATGTATTCATACCTTTGAAAATAAGGAATACTGATAGACCTGACATTGTTTGTTCTGTACCTATCATCGTAGGTGCATTGACCTATTTACTTACAAATTTGCACAAAAACTTAGAAAATCTAGGTTTTTTCGAAGAAAGAGCAAAAGAAACTGATGTGGATTCTCCAAATCCAATTAATTAGCAGCACAGTGTAGACTTGCAAAACATTCCAAAGATTCTCCATCTGAGATTCTTCCAGTGAAAAGATGCATACAGCTCAACCATCATCCGCTGGGCAGCTGATTTCCACAACTGTACGCAGTTTCTCGTCTCTATCCCAAATCATAATATCAGGTCTATTTTTTAATTATTTTGTTGAAGTTTTCACTGGGACATTCCACCACTACTCCCTTTTTTTTATAATGAGTGGCTATGGCTTCCACCATACTGTGGGTTCTTATTTCTTTATCCTCGGGGATAAACAGCTCAACCAACACACCAACTCAACCACATATTTACAAACACTGGGAACTCTCTTAGCTCAGAATGTCTTGTCTTTGTTAACGACTGACTTGAACTCTCTTAAGAAGAACTTAAATACAGCTCAAAGAAAAAGCATGCATACATACATGCATGCATAAAAACATCTGTAAAGGAACTGTCTGGAACAGGTTGTGTCTTTTATACTGTTTGGGCGCAACACAATTTCCTTCTTTGTTTCCAGAAACTACCGGTGTCAGGAACAAGAAAGCAACCTTAAAAAATATGACACTTTATTTCGTTATTTACATAAAGAAGGTACGTTGGTAAATTGGTAACCACTTGGTGTAGGTACAGCAAGACTGAAGTTAAACATTTGTAAAGATAAACTTCACAACAAATCCAGCAGCAACAGAGCCGGTCAAATCCCAAGCGTCTGGGACAGGAGAATAGGCTGATAACACGTTGAAACACTTCTCTCTTCAACGAACGCCATAGAATTCTCGTCCCCAGTTTTTTAGCGCATGTGCATCAGGGAACTTCCTTAGGCCTTTCCAGAAGGTTCCAGCCCCGCACACGCACACTGAAGAATGACGTCACTACAAATAGATAGATAGATAGATAGTCGTGGTTTAAGAATTGACGTGACTCCCATCACTATCACACATAGATAGGAGCAGATAAACATGAAACGCAGAGATCCAACTTCTCTACCCTTTGGGGGGAGGGGGCCAATCGATTAGTACGCAACTGGTATTTAATTTATCGACTCCGAAAGGATGAAAAGCAAAGTCGACCTCGGCGAAATTTGTACTCAGAACATAAAGAAAGACGAAATACCTATTTCTATTTCTTTACTACCCACAAGGGGCTAAACATAGAGAGGACAAACAAGGACAGACCGACGGATTAAGTCGATTATATCGACCCCAGTGCGTAACTGGTACTTAATTTATCAACCCCGAAAGGATGAAAAGCAAAGTCGACCTCGGCGGAATTTGAACTCAGAACGTACCGGCAAACGAAATACCATGAAACATTTTGCCCGCGTGCTAACATTTCTGCCAGGTCGCCACCTTGTTTAGTTACATATATTAAAACTGGAAATTATTCTTAAACAGGCGTCCTACAGAAGAAGATGCACAGGTGCTAAGCAACATCATCTCCGTTTACACGATGAAAATTTTGTGAGACCACAGGTTGCTATGATATAATGGTTTCGAATGTTGTCACAATGCCAGCAGATTTGAGGGGAAGGAGCTAGTCGATTATATCAACCCCAGTGCTTAACTGGTACTTCTTTAATCGATCCCAAAATGTTGAAAGGCGAATTCGACCTCGGCAGAATTTGAACTCAGAATGTAAAGAGCTGGAAGAAATGCCGATAAGCAGTAAATCCGATGCGCTCGCCAACTTCGTAGCTATAATATAATAATAATTCATTGATTTAGCATTTCCTCCTCTCTCATGTTGCTGAGGCTTTCTAGCAACAATTTGTTCTCTTCCGCTTGCATTTTTTTTTTTTATATATATATGGCCCCGTTGTCTGAATGAACATTTGTAACCGACATAAAGCAATCAGGAAGCGTAGATCTATGATCAAATGATCAAATAAAAAAAATATGCAGTACTTAAAGAATATTATCCCACCTATCTTCCTAAATAAGTTTTCATATAGAATGAAGCTGATATTTCGATATTACAACGCTTTATTCAAAGCTTGAAAAGCCAACAAACAAATTAATATTGTGTGATATCAGATGTCCTCACGTTTTCAGTTTTATCTGCTTGCCGTCAAATCGGCTATTCAGCAATTACACGTGCTTCATAGAGTAGCTTTCATAAAATGATAAATTTGGTAACTTGAGAACATTTGGTATAACGACGACTGTCTGTCACTAAACCGTAACTTGAACCTTCAAACTATTGATAGATTTCGCAAAAACCCCCATTTTTTTTTTCAAAAATTTAAATTATTCTATTACATTTAAATTGCATCTAAAAGTCATCAAATTTTCAGGTTACATTTAACCAATATGCATCATACAGAAGACAAATGAAAAGCTTTAATAAATTCACAATCTTACGAATCATTATTATCAATTTAGTTTAAAATGTATCCTTTTGACAATCTATTTCGTTTTCTAATAAGTGTTTTTAAAAAGAAATCCGACATTTACAACGAAGCATTCAGAAGAAGTACCTAGACAGAAAATGTATAACTAGAATAGAGTTTTAACAGCTATCAAACATAGAATGATATATGCAGTGTGATTTAATGCACTTCTCCGGTTTTAATATATGTAACTAAACAAGGAGGCGAACTGGCAGAAACGTTAGCACGCCGGGTGAAATGCGTAGCCGTATTTCGTCTGCCGCTACGTTCTGAGTTGAAATTCCGCCGAGGTCGACTTTGCCTTTCATCCTTTCGGGGTCGATAAATTAAGTACCAGTTGCGTACTGGGGTCGATATAATCCACTTAATCCTTCTGTCTGTCCTTGTTTGTCCCCTCTGTGTTTAGCCCCTTGTGGGTAGTAAAGAAATAGGTATTTCGTCTGTCTTTACGTTCTGAGTTCAAATTCCGTCGTGGTCGACTTTGCCTTTAATCCTTTCGGGGTCGATAAATTAAGTACCAGTTGCGTACTGGGATCGATCTAATCGACTGGCCCCCTCCCCACAAAAAATGTCGGGCCTTAAGCCAAGAGTAGAAAAGAATATGGGAAGCACTCCGTCGGTTACGACGACGAGGGTTCCGGTTGATCCGAATCAACGGAACAGCCTGCTCGTGAAATTAATGTGTAAGTGGCTGAGCACTCCACAGACACGTGTACCCTTAACGTAGTTCTCGGGGATATTCAGCGTGACACAGAGGTGACAAGGCCGGCCCTTTGAAATACAGGTACAACAGAAACAGGAAGTAAGAGTGAGAGAAAGTTGGGTGAAAGAGTACAGCAGGGATCACCACCATCCCCTGCCGGAGCTCGTGGAGCTTTAGGTATTTTTCTCGCT
>NC_043001.1:49259449-49266949 GCF_006345805.1 Octopus sinensis | reverse complement strand
ACAGATGTGTGTGTACGTGTGTTTGTGTGTGTAGGAATAGATCGATAGATAGCAACAGACCGACAGACGAACAGAGAGGGATACATACATGTACGTGTGTGCTTATGATGGACAGATGGAAGCACTCCGTCGGTTACGACGATGAGGGTTCCGGTTGATCAACGGAACAGCCTGCTCGTGAAACTAACGTGTAAGTGGCTGAGCCCTCCACAGACACGTGTACCCTTAACGTAGTTCTCGGGGATATTCAGCGTGACATAGAGAGTGACAAGGCCGGCCCTTTGAAATACAGGTACAACAGAAACAGGAAGTAAGGGTGAGAGAAAGTTGTGGTGAAAGAGTACAGCAAGGATCACCACCATCCCTGCCGGAGCCTCGTGGAGCTTTAGGTGTTTTCGCTCAATAAACACTCACAACGCCCGGTCTGGGAATCGAAACCGCGATCCTACGACCGCGAGTCCGCTGCCCTAGCCACTGGGCCATTGCACCTCCACGTGTATGCATATATATATGTATGAAGGGAAAGTTTACGAAAATAAACAAAAGATGAAGGCAGGTGGAGTACAAACAAACAAATGTATTAGTATAGCGCTCAAGAATAGAAATAGAAAAAGTATTTTACGTTTCGAGCCTGCGCTCTTCGACAGAAAGATACACAGAAAAAAAAACAAGGAGAGAAAAAAATGCGTGTAGGAGCTAACGATCTATCATGGCGTCCTGACTTATATGTATGTATGTATGTATGTATGTATGTATGTATGTATGTATGTATGTATGTATGTATGTATGTATGTATGTATGCATGTATGTATGTATACGTCTGTGTGTGTATACATATATACATACATACATATCATTTTCACTAACAACAATCTGTAATGAATATTGTTATCTGAAGAACTACAGGTCACGTGTTAATCTTTTTGTAAATCTTTAATTTTATTAACTGGGATACCAAGTCGTAGTTTGTCTAGAATAGGGCTCACCAAACTATGGCTGGCAGACCAGACCCGGCTCGCGAAGTCAATTCATCCGGTCCGCCGCCGCCGTACTGTACCTTTTGTGTAAGTACCTGCAATGAGAATTAATTTGCCTCTGGTATGACATCAGTGTTTGGAACACCTTATGAGTCAGCATCGGATGAGGTTGACCGATGTACATTTGAAAGCAATTCTATTGGTTGGTTTGCAGCAATTCCAAGGCAAATATTGATGATATCTTAAAAGCTAAACACCAGTTTCAAAAATCCCACTAACGTTTTTTGCAGTTTAGTTTGTGAGATTCGGATGTGTGATGCGTGTGGTCTGGGTGTGATATAACTCTTATTGCTAACGCCGCCTTCTTTGATAACTTTTTGGTGAATAAATATGTTAAATGTCTTTTTGTGCGTGTGTGTGTGTGTGTGTGTGTATGCACTGTATCGTATTAAGCAAAAGGGTTATGCGTCCCGTGCTCGTTGCTCTCTCAGTTATCTGGCCCGCTGTGAAAAGAAGTTTGGTGATCCCTGGTCTAGAATGAATTCTTCTCAAACCGAGCGTTGGTTCGTTCTTGGGATGCTTTGAGCTCTTCAGGGAGCCTTATATGCCAAAGGACTGCTAAGAAAGCATCGAGTGTTTCGAGGGTTCCTGAATGTTTTAGAAATAAAATATTCAAGCTAAGAAACAATTCTTTCGTTGTTTTACTTGCTTCAATCACTTGACTGCGGCCATGCTGGAGCACCACCTTAAATGGGTTTTAGTCGAAGAAATCGACTTCAGGACTTATTCTTTGTAAGCCTAGTACTTATTCTATCAATCACTTTTGCCATACCGCTAAATCACAGGGACGTAAACACACCAGCATCGGTTGTCAAGCAATGGCACGGGAACTAACACAGACACACACATAAGTGTATGTATATAGATATATATATATAAACATACATACGTATACATATAAATATATATATATATATATATATATATATATATATATATAATATATATATATAAACATACATACGTATACATATAAATATATATATATATATATATATATATATATATTATATATATATATAATATATATATATATATAACAATTTAATAAATAAATATATGCATACATACATATATGTACATACTACATTTATATGTATATATACATGCATATATGGGTACAGGAGACCACAAAAAAAGTAGAACACAACGAGAAACGAAAACATAAAAACAAAACAAGGAAACGGACTTTTTTAACAACGAAAAACAGAGTACAAGACATACAACACATGGAACATTCCCCTTCTTCAGCTGCCCCTGTTGCGACTTATTGCGTGTTTCGAAGGTAAGGGGAGGACACGACTACTTTGAAACAATCCTTCCCGCAAAGCAAATTAAATAAAAATTTTGTGGGGGGCTAAAAAAAGGTGACAAGAACAGGACAGTAAAAGCAATACAAATAAAGATAAAATCAGTACAAATAAAGATAAAAACAGCAAAAGACAGGACAAGGAGAAACAACAATAAGGGTTTTTTTAAGCCTAGACGGTGGAAAAATTCATTCGAATGCATTCTGAAGAACGGCTTACGAGGACAGGAGAAGCCGTTGTTGACTTGTTGAAAGCAGTAGTCAGAAAGAAAGTTAGTAGCCCTCTGGTCAGCGACGAGAGGGAGGAAGAGGAGTGAGAGAGAAAGGGAACGGTGAAAGGGAGAGGGTGAAAGGGTGAAAAATAAGAGAGGGAGAGAGACAGGTAGAGAGGAAGACAGACAGGCAGTAAAATGCCATTCAGTGAGTGGGAGCACTGAGTCACATAAGCTTAAGAACCACTATTTTAAATCCACCCAACCTACTCAGGTTTTACCCACTGTAACAGTGGTGTAGAGTGAGTTTTCGCTGCCCGGTGCCGTAACCAAATTCGTCACCAACTCCTTTAAATGTAACTTTACTTCGACAACAAATACATCCGTATACAGTATCCACACTGTGCGGTTTGCACAACCCGCAAATCCAACACCTTACCTCTGAGCTATATTTTTAACAGCATAATTTCCATTAAACATAATTAATAAAACCTCCACACACACAAAACCGGTAGCTTACAATTACACCCTGTTGGTTTCGCACATCTATCAATAAAATTACTTTCTCTTAACCCAGTTTCTAGTCATTATGGTTTATTTTTTTACAAATTTCACTCACCTGTTGTTTTGTGTAATTGACTTGAATTATTCCCAGGAAAATCAAAGCTTTAAAAATCTAATAATGGTTTCCAGTTTAGGCGCAAGGTCAGAAAATTTTGAGTTGAGGCAATTATTCTGTATCTTCGACCGCGGTACATGACTAATAATTTATTTTATCGACCCCAAAAGAATAAAAGACAAAGTTGATCTCGGTGGGGTTTGAACTCAGAACATAAAGAACCGGAACAAATACTGCATGACATTTCTTCCGACGATCTAACGCATAACTGCTCTTAGTAACAGAAATTTTAGGCAAATATTTTATTGACGATACTATCTTGTATAAGGGACAATGTTTTGTGTTTATTTCGTTTACTTGCTGTGTTTGGAGGTATGGTCAGTGTTCAGGGCCATCGTAGGCTCTCCTAAACAATTGAGATTGACGCCATTCATGTTCCTCTAGAGACTCTGGCAGTCTGAAGGGAAGGCCAGTCGTTGACATACAGTTCTAACTACTTCTGTCTGCAGGAAATATTGAGGTGACTTTTAACTGAAACTCAGGCTGGTGTACTGCAACGCACAGAATCACAGGATTTTAAAGACCTCAACCAATGACCACCACCAGTATTTTGGTATTATAATAAACTAAGGGTACTGTGTACAGTAGTGTGTATTGTCACTTCTTTTCATAATTTTTATGAACTGGATTGACACACGCAGCCGTTGTGAAAGTGGTATTATTACAATCAGTAAGTGTAGAATCGGTCGGTTAATATTTACAGACGACATGATACTACTTAGTTCATCAGAAGATAACCTCCGGCGTGTAGTGAATAAGTTCGCTGGAATAGAGGGCGGAGAAGATGTATGGATAACAAAAGACTTCCATTGTATTCAGTAAACTGAGTAAAAATATGGAAATCATGTGTTTGCTCCGGAACAGTAATATCGTTTTTACAGCCTACAGATCAAGGAATACAAACCTATTCACTACACGCTGGAGGTTATCTCCTGATGAGCTAAGTAGCACCATGTCGTCTGCAAAAATCAACCGACCGATCCTACACTTAGTGATTGGAATACCACTTTCACAATGGCTGCGAGTGTCAATCCAGTTCATAAAAATTATGAAAAGAAATGACAATACACACTGTGTAACGCAATTTTTATCCTTGGATAACAACTGTTATTTCCTATTTGCTATACCCCTAGAAAATATGAAGAATGGCTATTTCCTTAAAACTTTGCTTTTCTTACATTTAGTCAAACCCTAAAAAATCCCTCTCAACATATGGCTATGATGCTCCCCCACGACTCCTGCTCATGATAAGAGATGCATATATTGCCAGGCACTAAGGGACATGTTCAAGTGGTTAAGATCAAGCAACTGACAAGGGAATGTGTGATATTGTGCAGAATACTCAGCGACGAATCTGTTTGAAATTTAATGGAAAATAGATCAGTTTCAAAACATTGATGTCCAGGATACGAAAGCAAAGCTTGGAGGGAATAGTAGTCATTTCCTTTGATTTCTAGATAGAAACAAATAGGAAAAAATACTTACTGACCAAAATAAAATAATACCAAAAATGAAATTAAAACTTTGTTACACAGTGTAGTTCGTTTTAAGGTTGTTGTTTATTTTTTCCAGAATCTTTGTGCAAACAATTACAACAGGAGAAAATGCAATTTTATGGGTTAAAGTTTTGAAATATATTTTATATTACAAAAGATGTCATTGAAAATATTCATGAATCAAAGAAAATGACATCAAGCAACACGCGAGTTGTTTGACGTATTTTACCGCACTGTGCTTTTTTATACGCGCTACAGAAAAGCATAATATTTCATTTCTAATTTTAAAATTCTATTCTGTTGAATGATAATTTTAAAAGTAGTTGAACGGTGCACGCCAATCAGTTGAGTGACCTTTCCTTGGATGCGATGTCAGATTTTTGTGTATGTAGCCGCAGTAACGTCCAAGTTCTGTAAGCAACACTCCATTGTGGGTTTCATTTGAACTTAATAGAAGGTTAGTATTTGATGAGGGTTGAAGTATGTTCAGGCTCCGGAGAAGAAAGTCAGTCTTTACCGGTCTATCAACAGGTACCTTGTAGATGTAGGTAGAGTCTACCTACATCAACAGGTACCTTGTAGATGTAGGTAGTCTACCTACTAGTGAATAACATAGTCAGCTGATAATATTTAGCTGAATAACTGATCATTTCGTTAACTTGGTGTATTGATTTCATACCCTACCTTTTTCCTTTGGCACTCCGTCGGTTACGACGACGAGAGTTCCAGTTGATCCGGTCAACGGAACAGCCTGTTCGTGAAATTAACGTGCAAGTGGCTGAACACTCCACAGACACGCGTACTCTTAACGTAGTCCTCGGGGAGATTCAGCATGACACGGAGTGTGACAAGGCTGGCTTTTTGAAATACACGTACAACAGAAACAGGGAGAAAGAGTGAGAGAAAGTTGTGGTGAAAGAATACAGCAGGGTTCGCCACCTACCCGCTGCCGGAGCGTCGTGGAGCTTTAGGTGTTTTCGCTCAATAAACACTCACAACGCCCGGTCTTGGCATCGAAACCGCGATCCTACGACCACGAGTCCGCTGCCCTAACCACTGGGCCATTGCGCCTCCACCATACACTACCAATTCACCAAAAATATACAACACCATCATCACCCCCCAACAAACACCACTACTAACATCATTCCCACAATCATCATCCGTAACAAAAAGCTGAATACAAAGCACCAAGAACAGGAGAATCTTTCTCGATCACTTGATCCATTACTTATGAAAAAAAAAAAAGGAACTGGCGCTCCGTTGGTTATGACGTCTAGTATCCCAGTTGATCCGATCAACGGAACAGCCTGCTCATGAAATTAACGTGCATGTGGCTGAGCACTCCACAGAAACGTGTACCCTTAATGTAGTTCTCAGGAAGACAGAATACGACAAGTCTAGCTCCTTATAGATGTTCCTCATTTTTGCCAGCTGAGACTGGTGGAACGAGAAATAAAGTATCCCGCTCAAGGACACAACGCGTCGCCGGGAATTGAACTCACGACCTTGCGATCGTAAGCCGAATACCTTAACTACTAAGCCACTTGCGTCATTATAACTGCCTTAATCACTCCGTATTGTCTTTAAAAGTGAAGGCGCATGGCTCAGTGGTTAGAGCGTCGAGCTTACGATCGTGAGGTTGTGAGTTCGAATCCCGGACCGGGCTGCGTATTGTGTTCTTGAGCAAGACACTTTATTTCATGTTGCTCCAGTTCACTCAGCTGTAGAAATGAGTTGCGACGTCACAGGAGCCAAGCCGTATCGTCCTTTGTCTTTCCCTTGGATAACACTGGTGGCGTGGAGAGGGGAGGCCGGTATGCATGGGCGACTGCTGGCCTTCCATAAACAACCTTTCTTGGACTTGTGCCTCGGAGGGTAACTTTCTAGGTGCAATCCCACGGTCAGTCATGACCGAAGGGGGTTTCAATATTGTCTTTAAAACAAAAAAACCGATGGGATTGTAAAGGGTTGAAACAGCGTTGATTGTAATTGTCTAAGATCAGAGCAGACTCGGGACAAAACGACAAAGAAGACCATCACAACAAATTCTATAAAAAGGATTACAACGTAACCACTACTATCAATAGATAATCGTCACCATCGCTACTGACCATCGTCGATACCAGCACAAGCACTGTCATCGCCGCCACCTCATTACCGTCGTCGTCGTCGTCGTCGTCGTCGTCATCATCATCTCGTCGTCGTCGTCACCGTTGCACCAACGTCATCGTCGTACTGGTGGCCGTAATCATTGTCGTCATCATCATTACCACCATCATCAACGTCATCATCATAGTCATCATCGTCGTCGTCGTCGTCATCATCATCATCATCATCATCTCGTCGTCGTCGTCGTCATCGTCGTCACCGTTGCACCAACGTCATCGTCGTCGTACTGGTCGCCGTAATCATTGTCGTCATCATCATCGTCATCATTAACATCGTCATCATTACCACCATCATCATCGTCATCATCGTCGTCGGAGTCGGAGTCGACGAATGACGTCGTCGTCATCATCAATAAAATTTGTAAAAATATACCACCACCACCACCATAAACATCCACCATCATTTAAGCATGGCTTATCACCGCACGAATATCATATCAACGCTTAAACCACCACCACCACCACTGCTGCCGCCGACACCATCAACAACAACAACAACAGAAGCAGCACTGCCCTGAACATCCCGTTCAGGTATCGCTAATAACCATAACTACAAACCAATCTCATCACCAAAGTAACTCCTCACACCACTACCA
>NC_043001.1:49184449-49256949 GCF_006345805.1 Octopus sinensis | reverse complement strand
ACATGACTTCGTTATTATTAATATTTTAATGGATTTAATGAAAAATTTTAGGTGTTCATATATATATTTTTTTTAAATCGTGAAGTCGTGAATCCACGATAGTTGAACCACGAAGTAGCAAGGGATCACTGTATATCTATACACACACACATACACATAAATGTATACATGTGTGTATGTATGTATGTATGTATGTATGTATTTTTATGTCAGGTCACTTTCGAGTGCTACTGGTAACATGTAACCCAGTACTACCTGTTGCATGGTCAGGTCATCGGCGACTAAGCCGGCAACCCCACCAAGCTCGCTTGGTGAGGAGGGTGTTTATTGGTCACCCTGCGGGATGAAAAACAAAACCCATCAAAGGACAGAGGAACTCTTGAGAGTCAACGGCCATCCAATAAATGTCTTAAGGCTGTATCATGCGCGGAGACATAGAAATAATCGGATTGAATACCCGATCGCGCAGTTAAACCATTGGGAGTGAAGGACTCCTAGCCTTTGTCAGGGCATCCTTCTAGGAGAAGGCAACTCAGGTAACTAGGATAACTCCGACATAAAACCTGCGGCTCAGTGGTTACCGATGATGTTGACTTGTTCTTCTTTTCGGATTATGGCTGCTATTGCTTAGTGAGTGGGACTTCCTCACTTAAAAAAAATATCTTCTTGCACAGGCATTGCACGATAACAACATTGATTAAGCTTTGTGCAATGGCCATACTTGATAACAAGGGGGCAGCCACCATGTATGTATGTATTTATGTGTGTATCATTCAAATATATGAAGTTTAGTGTTCCGTGGCTGTTCCTGGCACTGAGATTACTCATATCCAGCAGCTTCTGTTCTATGATCCATGTATCCAAAGGCACAATACAAGCAATATCATACTGAGCAGTTCGGAAACAATGAACATAACAGGAAATTTTGTTAAAATCTTTTATTCATTTTTCTTTTTTTTTTTTCTGAAATATGAGAAAATGATGTCACAAAATAATTCTCTTTTAATTTAATACATGTTGATTGGGTGTATGTAAATATATGAATGTATGTATGTGTATATATTTGTGTGTATGTGTGTGTGTGTGTGCACGCATGTGTGCATGCGTGTACACGCGTGTGTGTGTGAGAGAGAGAGAGAAGTAGTATATGTGAGTGGATGTAAATATATGTCTGCAAAGATATTCTAACAGAGTGGTTGCTTCTGAAAGTCAATGCTTATATTCCCATGTACACATTACTGTGTGGCTAAAACAAACAAAGGACACATGTGTACACACATACACACACACCACACACACACACACACATGCACACATGCATAGAAATGAAACACAGACAGGTGTGTGTGTGTATATATATATATATACACCCACACATATATTCATATAGTTTTGGGATATTTTTGCTGCTTTTTAATAAAGTATATATATATATATATATATTTATATTTATATACATATATATATATTTATAAATATATATATATATATACACACACACATATATATATTTATACACACACACACACATATATATTTTAAAATATATGTATGTATATATATATATATATATATGGGTATATATGTGTGTGTACATAGATAGGTGTGTTTGTGTGTTTCTGTGTGTGCATGTGTCTGTGTCTATGTGTGTGTGTGTGTATACACATACACACAAGTATTTGTATGATGCCTGTCTGTGAATATAGGATAGCTTGTAGATATTTATGAGTGGATATCTGTATGTGCGTGTGATACGTGTATAAATGTGTGAGACCACTGTATACATGGATCGATATGACGGAAATTCTAGAGGAAACTGTGGTGTTTATATAAAAATGTATGCGTACGTATGTATGCTTATATTAAAACGCATATGCATATATGTGTGCATGTGTGTTTACATGACTGCATGTGAGTGTTTGTGTGTTGTAATATTAAAACATACGCATGTGTGTGTATGTGTGTGTGTGTGTGTGTGTGTGTGTACACATACATCCACATATATGTTTTATGAACGTAAATTCTTCTCTAGAATTTTCATCCTGTCAAGCAATGTACACAGTATTCGTAAAGGTTAAAACAAGTCTCCATCATAAAAAAAAAGAAACATTTCTTGATGGCTTAAAGAATTTTCCAGTATATAAAAATAAACAAAGCAAACAAAACAATATAATGTTGATCAGCAAACAGCTTTTGGTGCGAAGAATGCAAAATGGCAGTTCTATGGTTTGTTCATCAATCCTGCAAAAATGTAAAAAAAACTGTCATCATTAAACTAACAAAATAAGTAAGGAAAACCAACAGACGATGTTTGCAGTTACCTCTAGTGCACACAATTTCTGCAACTGTATGCCTGATCACTTAAAAATCACCAGACATATCAGAACATCCACAATACCAAACCACTAAGTTTTGTCTTACAGCATGTTATAACCCTTTAGTGTTCGCATTATTCTGCCAAAACTAATGCTTTTTTGTCCTCATTGTTTTGAACTAATCATGCATTATCTTGAGGCTATGAGATTTTGATGAGGTAGCTGTTAATTTTTAAAATGATATTGTAGGGTTGGTGTGAGAGACCAGATCTGGCCAGTTTTAACATAAAACAGGCAGAATACTTTTGGCCAGATATGGCCGGTTTAAATGCTAAAGGGTTAAACCACTGACAAGCATTTCAACCAGCCATGGGCAAAGTGTGGCCCTAGTGACTTTCTGATTGGCACACCAATGGAAAATAAACTTGAATATTTGTTAGTAGTCTGACCCATCAGATGGTGATGTTTCATGTCTCATGCAGTCTGCTTGTTGAAAAATTTTGCTCATACCTGATCTAAATACATCATCAATAATATCAAAATGCTAACACAACCACATGACTAAAATAATTACATGTCCAAATCATCCACAAACACCTAAACACATCAACATTATGCCACAACATTACTACATCAAGATGTCAGTCACACAAAAAGGATAAAGTTCCTGCACAAATCATATAGACACATAGAGATAGTGTCCTAGATTCTTAGGCATAGGAGTGGCTGTGTGGTAAGTAGCTTGCTTACCAACAACATGTTTCCGGGTTCAGTCCCACTGCGTGGCACTTTGGGCAAGTGTCTTCTACTATAGCCTCAGGCTGACCAAAGCCTTGTGAGTGGATTTGGTAGACGGAAACTGAAAGAAGCCCGTCATATATATGTATGTGTATATATATGTGTGCGTGTATGTTTGTGTGTCTGTGTTTGTCCCCCTAGCATTGCTTGACAACAGATGCTGGTGTGTTTATGTCCCTGTCACTTAGCAGTTTGGCAAAAGAGACCGATAGAATAAGTACTGGGCTTACAAAGAATAAGTCCCAGGGTCGAGTTGCTCGACTAAAAGTGGTGCTCCAGCATGGCCATAGTCAACTGACTGAAACAAGTAAAAGAGTAAAAGAGTATATATTTCCCACTGTTCATTTTTGCTGAGTTGACTGGAGCAATCTGAAATAAAGTGCTTTGCTCAAGAACACAACACATCTCCCAGTTCAGGAATCAAAACCACAATCTTACAATCATGAGTCCAACACCCCTAACCACTAAGCCACACACTTCCACTTGATCATACAACTGAGATCATAATCATGATACAATAATACAAACCGGACATTTACTGCTCATCTGAAGTGTCTTCAGCATCCATGTCAGTTTCACTTAACTACTGTTACTGGTCAGCTTCCCTTCAACAATAAATAGCAGAATGACATAAAGAGCATATACAGATGTATCACATACAGAAATAATGTTTGTCTATCTAACTGACAGTTCCTTTGTCTACCAAGTTCTACAGCCTAAGCATTAGTCAATCAGAGGCCATAACAGAAGATTTAGTGCTTTAGAATCAAACTTGCTACTACATGGCAAGTACCATCATTATCATCATCCCATTTTTCCAAGATTGCATGAGTTGGATGAAACTTGCTGAGGCAGATTTTCTAGTTGGGCACCCTTCCTCTTACCATCTATTACCTGTTGCCAAGTAAAGTAACATTTCCTGATGTCTAGTTAAAAGGATTCCTTAAGAATCGAGGGACATCACCATGTAGAATGCCACTAATTGGCTAGATAAAAGTGACACAGAGCAGACAGCAAAATAGTCCATCAACATAGACACCAATTATACAAGCTGGATGCTGCTGTTTAATAATTCTCAATTCCAATTATTTACCAACAATAGGGGAATTTTGGGTTTGGCACAAGTATAATAAATAATCCTTTCTGCTATAGGTATAGTCTGAAATTTCAGGTAGAGGCTAGCCAGTTACAGTAACTCCAGTGAGTAACTAGCACTTATTTATTAACTTTGAAAAGATGACTGGCAAATCAACCTCAGTGGAATTTGAACTCAGAATGTAAAGATGGATGAAATACTGCTAAGCATTCTACCCAGGATTATAAATATTCTGCCAGTTCTTCACTGAAGTATAATTGGCCTTGTTAAGAATACCCATGATGTGTTGGGTGATATGATATGCTTGAGAAGACCTATTCAGTCAAGTAAAACCAATATTGTAGTTGTGGCCAGTGCCCACTGACTGGTTCCTATGCCGGTGGTACGTAAAAAACACCATCCAAACGTGGTCAATGCCAGGTCTGCCTGACTGGCTCCCATGCCAGTAGCACGTAAAAAGCACCAACTGACTGTGGCCAATGCCAGTACCTCCTGACTGGCTCTTGTGCCGGTGGCACGTAAAAAGCACCATCCAAACATGAGCCAGGCCCACTTGACTGGCTCCTATGTCCGTGGCTCGTAAAAAACACCCAGTACTCTCTCGGAGTGGTTGGCATTAGGAAGGGCATCCAGCTGTAGAAACATTGCCAAATCAGATTGGTGCAGCCGCTGGCTCTCCAGACCTCAGTCAAACCGTCCAACCCATGCCAGCATAGAAAATGGATGTTAAACGATGATGATGATGATGTAATCTATTATGACTACATTAAATAAAGATTTCTAGTGAAACAATTGTTGTAAATTTAAACATCACTCATCTATTATTTATTATGATTATAATATATGTATATAATTAGTTGTCAAAACCTGCTTGGGAAGGACCTCCCTTAGATTAGTAAGCATTTCACACAATCCCATAGGTACAGATGGTTATTTGACAAACACAAATTAAGGGTTTCATGCAGCTGTGAGTCCAGTGTAAAAAAGATTTTAGTGGATGCCCCTATACCCAGCTTAGAGACAAGAAGCTTGTATAGGCTTAACAGTGAGTGCCTTGTAGGGAGTCAATGCAACTCCAAGGCTGTGCTCTATGAGGCAAAGGTGGTGTATGGCTGTAACAGCAGCAATGACAGCAGTAGCAGCAACAACAACAGCAGCAGCACCAACAATATAAGGACACATACACACAGTGGGAGCAATGGAGAACCATTTTAAACTGCAACTGAATAACCATAAGTCCTCTTTTAGAATCCCAGAGAGGTGGAAGGTTACATCTTTGCCAACTGCATATGGCATTTAAAAGAAGAGGAAATGCCATACAGAATTAAATGGAAGCTCCTGCAACAGCCAGGACTATACCTCAATGGGAATTGCTGATGCAAACTTTGCATGGCCAAGAGGGTAAGTATCCTAAAATGTTTTCTTGATCTAGAGTTCTTGAATTCAAAAAGTGAAATGTCTAGTCAGTGCCCTCATGAACAAAAATTTATGTTAGAAATACGGGATTCCCTGCCTGCTGACTAGTGAACAGAAACCATACATAAGCTGTCCCTTTTCAGACACAACTGGAACCATTCAAAGGGAGATAACATCGTATCTCCCAGAAAGGGTTTTCACTAAGAACAATTTCATTTCAGAGGTTTTTTTTCTCACCATCATGCTGATCAAGACTGTATTCTTACCTCCATTACTTAAGAGGTTATGTGGTAAGAGCAATAAAAAATGTGAAACCAACTGATAACTTTCTGACCAGCCATAACCAATGACTACATTATATATATCATCATCATCATCATCATCATCGTTTAATGTCCATTCTCCATGCTAGCATGGGTTGGACGGTTCGACCGGGGATCTGGGAAGCCAGAAGGCTGCACCAGGCTCCGGTCTTATCTGGCAATGTTTCTACAGCTGGATGCCCCTCCTAACGCCAACCACTCCGTGAGTGTAGTGGGTGCTTTTTACATGCCACCTGCACTGGTGCCAGGCGAGGCTGGCATCGGCCACGGTCGGATTGGTGCATTTTACGTGCCACCTGCACGGAAGCCAGTTGAGGCAGCACTGGCTTCGGCCACGATTCGGATGGTGCTTTTTACGTGCCACCGTCACGGAAGCCAGTCGAGGCGGCGCTGGCATCGGCCACGATTCAGATAGTGCTTTTTACGTATCTCCAGTCCAGGGGTCCTGGCATCTGCCGAGTGCCAGTCATAGGATTTCACTTGCCCCAACAGGTCTTTGGTAAAACGGTAAGATAACAAAAGAAAGAAAGAGACCTCAATATTATATAAATAGAGGAAATTTATCTATTCAATAATATGTTACATTACTCGATAGTCAAGATAAAACTCTGAGTTTCAGATGCCGAAGTGGAAATCCACAACACCATCTCTTCGGTTATCTGGCTATTTCCAGAAATAGCCAGATAACAGAAGAGATGGTGTTGTGGATTTCCACTTCGGCATCTGAAACTCAGAGTTTTATCTTGACTATCAAGTAATGTAACATATAATTGTATATATATATATATATATATATATAGATCAGTCACTCAGCTGTAATCATATTAAAATCAATCATAACTGCAATACAAACAGAAACTTACTTTTCAGCTCCTGCTTCATTTTGAGGTGCTGCTTTTTCCTTGTCATCTCCCCTTTAAGAATAGAAAGATAATAATAAGTTGTGGAGCTATATAAGACATAAAGTAATGATGTTGTCTTACAAGCTCACCTACGAGATATGAATATAACGCAAATGTTACCATAGTAATGGATAAGTAATAACTAGTAAATAATAGTCACTAAAGGAATGAATAATGCAGAATGAGAAGAAAGTGAGTGAGATTACTGAGTCCTTCCTAAGCAATAATACAACAGACTGTGAGAGAGAGAGAGAGATACATAGACAGATAGGCAGACAGACAGGCGATAGATAGACAGATAGATAGATAGATAGATAGACAGATAGATAGATAGATAGATAGATATATAGATAGATAGATAGATAGATAGATAGATAGATAGATAGATGGATAGACAGACAGACAGACAGATAGACAGACAGATAGACAGACAGACAGACAGACAGACAGACAGACAGGCGATAGATAGATAGATAGATAGATAGATAGATAGATAGATGATAGATAGATAGATGGATAGACAGACAGACAGACAGGCGATAGATAGATAGATAGACAGACAGACAGACATGCAGATAGGTAGGCAGACAGGCAGGCAGGCAGACAGACAGACAGACAGACAGATAGATAGATAGATAGATAGATAGATAAACAGACAGGCATACAAACAGGCAGATGGACAGATAAATGATAAACACATGGATGGATGTATAGAGACAGACAGACAAAGTACAGTCAACTCTCGCTACTATGCCACCCTGCGGGACTGAGCCAAAGTGGCATAGTACCGAGAGTGGCATAGCACCGAGGGTCTGTTATCTAAACACTACATAACCAAAAATTTACTGAACATATGAATAAAAATTCATAGGGTAGGAAGTAAGGCCAATAAGAAGTTCAATGCAATGGTAGAAAGAAGACATCCAAGTTTATTAAGTTCAGATTGCTTTTAGTTAATCCCGAAGCTCTCAAAAATTGTCGGCTGATGCATCTTCTTTCGGTGGATTTCATTCATTTCGTCGTCTAGCCTATCACACGCCTGCATGACGCTGGGTTTTCCGCTGCTCTGCTGCTGCATAAACTTTCAGATAGTGCTCCATGCTCTCTGGGCATCTGCAAACGAAACATATTCCTCTTCCACAATTACCTCGTCGTCTTCACTTTCCACTGGCTCTTCGTTATGCATTACCTCCTTTGCTATTTCTTCTAGAGTGAAACATGTCAGACAATACAAGGGGTGGTAACTTGTATCAGATATTACTAATGATACGAGGGGCCTGACACTAACGTTTTTTGCAGCATCGATAATCTCCTTCTTTTCTTTCAGCGTAAACTCAGTCCGCTTGCGTTTCTGAGCTGACATTGTGTGCTACTTTCTGAACTTTTCCACAAGATTACAAATACGAAATGTACAAAATGTAGGAGTACAAAATTTCAAAAAGTTGCGTGCGCTTCAGTTTACAAGTGGCATAGTAGCGAGAGTTGAGGGTTGCATAGTAAAAATTTTTTGTTTATTATTTGGCCGGGACCATGCAAAACTGGCATAGTAGCGAGAGTGGCATAGTAGCGAGGTGGCATAGTAGCGAGAGTTGACTGTACTATTAATATATAAGGATGGAGCAATTTGACAAGAAACGTTCATTACAGATGAATAAATTTCATAGTTAGACAATATTTCCAGAGATGAGTGTTGAGTAACCTTGGGTCACACCTCATCCTACAGTTAATCACTCAAATCCTAAAATATGGTCTGTTTATATACTATTACATATATTCCATATACTGTTACAGATATCCAATATATTGTTAACGATGTCCCATATGGGGATATGGGAGAAGACAAAGTGCCTGATGATATTCAGTGGTATATCATTAAGGATGCAATCTTCATTTCCAATTCTGGCTCAGGGCCAATGATTTCAGTGGGAGGTGGTGAGTCAGTTACATTGACCCCAGTGCTCAACTGGTACTTATTTTATCGACCCCGAAAGAATGAAAGGCAAAGTTAGCCCTGATGGAATTTGGACATGAATGTAAAGGCGCAAAGCCTTTTGCTTGGCATGCTAATGACGCTGTCAGAAGGCAGTGAGCTGGCAGAAACGTTAGCACGCCGGGTGAAATGCTTAGCGGTATTTCGCCCGCCGTTACATTCTAAGTTCAAATTCTGCCAAGGTCGACTTTGCCTTTCATCCTTTTGGGGTCGATTAAATAAGTACCAGTTATGCACTGTGGTCAATGTAATCAATTTGATTCCTTGTTTGTCCCATCTGAGTTTAGTCCCCTGTGGGCAATAAAGAAATGAATGCTAATGATGCTGTCAGCTCAATGCCTTATAATCTTGAACAATTATTGTGCATATAGATACATAATGTGTTGGATTAGAGATGGCTCAGTAGCAAGTTATGATAAATTAACTAGAGTAACATAAGAATAATGGTGACTTAAATTGATGGTTTAATTTTATAATAAAAAAATTTTTATAACTTGAAAGACCAGCGATTCTAGGAAAGTGCTGAGTTGAATTCATTGACCTCAGTGCTCAACTGGTACTTATTTTATTGATCCTGAAAGGATGAAAGGCAAAGTCAAACCCAGCAGAATTTGAACCCAGAATATAAAAAGCTGGAAGAAATGCCGCTAAGCATTCTGCCCCACATGCTAACAATTCTGCCAGCTCACCACCATAACCCTTTAGCATTTAAGCCAGCCATGTTAGGCCCAAATATTCTAACTGGTTCATGTTGAAAATGGTCTGATCTGGTCTCTTACATCTACCCTACAATGTCATTCTAATAACATATAATCACATCACTGAAATCTCAAAGCTACAAAATAGTGTATGCTTAATTCAAAACAATGTGAATAAATAAGCATTACATTCGACAGAATAATCTGAATGCTTAAAGGTTAATGGAAGATGCAATATTAAAGTCTGAATACATTGTTTGAAATGAAAACTTTGAAAACACAGTGGTTTCAGGTTCAGTTCATTGCATGGCACTTTGGGCATGAGTATTCTACTATAGCCCTTTATATTCTTCCAGCTCTTTATATTCCGGGTTCAAATTCTGCTGGGTTTGACTTCGCCTTTCATCCTTTCAGGTTCAATAAAATAAGTACCAGTTGAGCACTGGGTCGATGAATTCAACTCAGCACTTTCCCAGAATCGCTGGTCTTTCAAGTTATAAAATCCATTGCGAGTGGATTTGGTAGAAAAAAACTGTGTGGAAGCCCATTATGTGTGTGGTGGCGTTGATGGTGACGGCATAATTAGACATATGATGATGATGATGGTGATGATGATGGTGATGGCATAATTAGACATATGATGAGGATGATGGTGATGATGATGATGATGTCAATGACACAAATGATGATGATGATGATCATGATCATAATCAGGATGACGACAATGATGATGATGACAACTATGATACCAATGATGAAGTTGATGATGTTGATGATGATGAGAAGGTTAAACACTTACACTGTGGATGGATCCTTTTTGTCGGAATCTGTTGGTTTCTTGTCTTTGTTAACATTATCCCAGAATTCTGTAGTGGCTTCCTTCACCTTTTTAGCACTTGGAGGTTTCTGCTCTTCATCGGGCTTTCGGAAAAGAAGGATATTACAGAAATATATGTAGAAACAAACAAAGAAAAGGGAAGGAAGAAATAAAGGAAAAAAAGAGAAAGAAAAAAGAAGGAAAGAAAGAAGTCCCCAACACTCAAAATGTTGCTGGCCTTGTGCTCAAATTAGAAAGAAATATTTTAATCCTGACAAAGTTTTGTTTTTAATTTGTTTAAAATATAAGTATTGTACTTGGGATTCAGTATTTTATTTTTCAGAAAAATCACAACTCCCAATCCACCTGTAAAAACCCAGAATCCTCCACAAAGCCCTTTCATATTTATTGCATGTGCACCCCTTCATTGAGAGAGTTCACAATGTCCCCCACCAACGTTAATATCTATTCATCTGTAAGGCGGCGAGCTGACAGAATCATTACCACGCCAGGCTAAAATCTTTCTGTCCATCCTTACGTTCTGAGTTCAAATTCCGCCAAGGTCAACTTTGCCTTTCATCCATTCGGGGTTGATGAAATAAGTACTAGCTATGTACTGGGGTTAATGTAATTGAGTGACTCCCTCCCTTGAACTTGCTGGCCTTATGTGCCAAAATTTGAAACCCGATCTACTCATCTAATGTAACATATCAGTTGTGCCTTCTTTGTTAAGCCAATAAGGCGATGTGAGTCTTGCTTAAGAACAATCAAGTAACTGCAGCACATAGTTATCTCACTGAGCAAAGAGAGTGGCATGTCTTGTTTAAAGAGAATATGTTAGATGTGTCTACTTTTGAAGCTTTACCTATGGACATAATAGACATAATGGACACAATGGATTTGAAAGGATTTGAACCCAAGAACTGAGGCACCATAAGCTGACTCACCTACACTACTACTGATTAACCTACAGCACAACAGCACTGCAGTAAAATGATACTTACAGGTGGTTGATGTATTGACATCTTGGTCAGTTTCACTCTGAGTTTCTGTTCCCTGAGCCGTGATTCCAGAACCTTCTCTCGTTTTGTTTCTCGTTCAAAAATCTGCCAACAGGAAAGAATGAAAGATGAGTGAATATATGTAATCTGGTAATATGTGTACACACACATACCTACACACACACACACACACACATATATATGCATACTCAGTGGCTCAGTGGTTAGAGCGTCAAGCTTACAAACAGGAGGTTGTGAGTTCAATTCCTGGACCAGGCTGCATGTTGTGCTCTTGAGCAAGACACTTTATTTCACACTACTCCAGTTCACTCAACTGTAGAAATGGGTTGTGATGTCACTGGTGCCAATGGGTTGTGATGTCACTGGTGCCAAATGGGTTGTGATGTCACTGTATCAGCCTTTACCTTTCCCTTGGATAATATCGGTGGTGTGGAGAGGTGAGGCTGGTATGCATGGGCGACAGCTGATCTTCCATAAAAACAATCTTAGGTTGTCCATTCACTGGTGAGGTGACTTCCCACCCAGAATTGTACTCCAGATGGGAACATCTTAGGTGCAACCATCGTCATACATGACCAACATATTCGAGTTTAATATATATATACATATATATATATACATACATATATATACATATATATATATATAATATATATATATATAATATATATATATATGATATCCTGTACCCATATATGCATGTATATATACATATATATGTAGGTATGTATATATATGTATGTATGTATGTATATATTTATATATATATATATATGCGTGTGTGTGTGTGTGTGTGTGGTGTGTGTGTGTGTATGTATGTATGTATGAAAGTTTTGGGAAGTTTCAAAGCACAGTGCTTCCAGTATGGTATCATACCCAGACTGCTTTACAACTTCTCAGTAACTCGGGTAGAGGCAATGAAAAGGTTGTACAATAAATTTATGCAACAGTGGCTAGGCATTCCCCACCAAATTTCAGCTCAGTCAATCTGTACTGCAAAACTTTTAAGCTCTGCCTCAAAATTTCACCAGTGGTGGAGGAATTCAATGCTACAAAAGCAAGAGCAATCACCCTATTACTTCTGTCTGGGGATGAGAAAATCAGGGACAACAACAAGACCATAAAATGTAACAGAAAATGGTGACCTCAGTAAGTTGTGAAGGAGGCAGAGACATACTGGAAACACCAAGAGATTGTTTGAGTAGTTTGTTAAGGACAGATAGGGCATGGCAATTACAGCACTAAGACGTGGGAAAACATTAATACCAAGAGCAAGAGAGAGGTCATAGTGCAATGGGTCTGTGACTCAACTGAGGAGGATCATCAGGTGAAGGTAGTAGAGCCTGCCCACCAGAGTCAATGGATGCAGTAGGACCTGGCACTTGAGCGCCCAATGTCCTGGAAGGAACTCGGGAGCACTGACCAAGGAATATTATCCTTTCGTCTTCATACTGTCATTGATAGCTTGTCAACCCCAAACAACCTTAAAATATGGGGTACAGAAAAAGACCCATCTCTTAAGCACCCTGAGCCACATTTTGTACTTTGAACCACATTTTGCACCCTGAGCCACATTTTGCACTCTGAACCAATGCTTTGCACCCTGAATCACATTTTGACTGAATGCCCTAGGGCAATGGGAGAAGGCTGATACATGTAGAGACATGACAAGGTTCTTGCAGAAATTGCCAAACAGACTGGTCTGCAAAGGGTGAAGGCTAATAAACACCAGCTACTCTCACCAAATGTTATAAAATTCCTAAAAGAAAGTGACAAATTCCCAAGATGAAAGCAATGGTAGGCAACCTGCTTCCTATTTTGGACTCAGCCTCTGACTAGGAAATGTAAGTGAACCTGAAAGGCAGGCTTATCTTCATGGAGGAGATAGTGGTAACATCATTCTGATCAGACAGAATGTTCCTACTCTCCATGAATACGAAAGCACTCAGACTCAATATTTCCCACCAGGTAGAGAAACCAAAAAATCAGGACTTAAGGGCTATCATGCCACCTTCCATCTAGACCAGTGTGCTTCTTCTTGAAGGAGATAGGTCTGGAATGCAAACAATGGAAGAAAGCCTGTAAGACATGGCAGCTAAAACAAGCTCGAGATAGCTATGGTTGAAAGAGACCAGATGTTGAACCCTCCCATAAGTGAAGACTAGCTCAGTCCTTACTGTCCCACTCAGGCAAAGGATACGGGCTAAGGGGCAAAATGCTTGTTTCCTTGATATATCTGCTGATGATAAGAAAGGGTTTCCAGCATTGCAATGAACTTGAAAGAGCTTGCAAAATCTCTGAGTAGTTTCTGCAGTTTCTGCATGGGACAAAGCATCTCAGATGTTTATTTCACCTACAGTATATGTATGAGGTGGTATCAAAAAGTTCCCAGACTAGTTATGTTTAATAAAAAAAATAACTTATTTAACTAAATTTTAACACCCCTCCTTTGAAATAATCACCTTGCACAGCAATACAGTAGTCCCACTATTTCTGCCAGTTTCAGAATCCGACCTTTTGGTGTTAAAAACAGCACTCTTTTAGCTGCATTTTCATCTTGGGGAAGATGAAAGTCCACAGGTCCTAAATCTGGTGAATAGAGCAGGTGCAGAAGTGGTACCATGTTGTTTTTGAGAAACTCACAAGTGAGGAGAGCTCAGTGACAAGGGTGCATTGTTGTCATGAAGAACCCAATTCTTCATGCTCTACAGATCCAGTTGCTTTTGCCAAATTTCCTCCTTCAAATGCTTCAAAATATCACAGTAAAACTCTCGGTTGATGGTTTGACCCAAGGGGATGAATTCTTGATGCATAATACCACAGATATCAAAAACATGATAAGCATGCTCTTGATTGAGCTGCAGCTCTGTTGTGTCTTTTGAAGCACCCATACCCCTCAAAACATTGTGTGCAATCCACTACCTCATTGCAGCAAGCTGCCAAAGCATGCTCAATGTTTCTGTAGCAGACTTCCTAAGTTTAACACAAAATTCCATGCTGACTCTCTGTTTCAACTTCCTGTCCATGACAAAAATCCCAGCATACATGTGATCACAAAAATTTCACCACTTGTTAAGTAAACACAATGATGTATGTCACTTGGCACACTGCCTCATGAACGGTCACAGCTAGCTTTCACGGTGCATGCAACTGCATGCTGCCATCTGTTGGTGCACTACAGAACTAGTCTGGGAACTTCTTGTTATCACCTCGTATATATACATATAAACACACATACTCAATGTCTGTGTTGTGCTTGTTCACCTGTTGGCTGCCGTGACTTAGCATGGTGGAGGTGAATTTTTCTCAAAGTGTTGGGTGTTAAAACACCTGAATGTCATTGACAAGTAAGACAACTTGCCCCAACTCCCATTTAGGAGGGATGGTCATCTATGTTTCACTATTTTTGTGGCTTATCAACTTCATGTAGTTGAACCAAATTGGAGGCAACCTAAATAGCCTTTCCATGACTATATGCAAGAGAGTGTAAAAACCATTTGCTGGAATGCCCCAACAATGCATACACAGATGACTTCAGAATCTCCTGCAACTCTTCTGAAAGGTCTCCTTGTTTAAGTTGGTGAATGCTGTTAAAATCCTTGCCTTCAGTTCATCTTTGGTGTTACAAGGAGTTTTGTCGGTCTCTCGCTCAACTGCAACCCACACATAATAATCAAGGAGGTTGTAGTCTGGGGAGTTAGGTGACCAGATGTTAGGGGTGATGTAGTTGCAGAAATTGTCTGACAGCCATAACTGGGTTCTCCTGCTTGTGTGGCATGGTGCAGAGTCCTGTTGCTAGACATAGTATCTTGCAACAATCACCCTCTTGACCCAGGGCAGCACTACCTCCTCCAGGCACTTGATGTTGAGTCTGAGGCTGTTTTGGAAGATGAATGGAGGCATAACGTTGCCATCACTAGTGATCACTTCAAACGCCATGATTTTGACTGGATGTTTGATTATTATCATTCTGAGTACATGTCCTCAGATTGCATTGTCCTCAGATTGGCACCCAAATACTCAGAAATATTTACATTAGAGCTTGCGGCATGAATGCCAAGTAGTACAGCATGTTGTTTCCAAATTTCTGGCAGAGTGAATTGTGTGATGGTGCTGTTTTTCTCACAGACAGTGCCCAACTGACCCTACTATTCTGTGTAGTCAACAAAATCAAAAACAATGTACATGCACCCTGTATATATATATATGCAATTTCCACAAGTTGTATATAAATTTTGCAATTACTATTTCCTCTGTCCCTCAAAATATGTTGCTTATCTAAGCAGACAAATAACTTGAACCTTAAATAGTTAGAATATCTTGATACCAGCCAGTGTATACATTCCACTTGAATATTTTACTATTGACAAAATAAGTGAATCTTAATTTATGGAGTGGGTGTTCAAATTTATATTAAGTTGTTTGTTATATAAAAAAAATTCTCACTGTTGTTTTAGCAAGCTGTCAATCAACTAATTTTGAGAGTTAATAGTTTTTTAAATATTTCCATCGTAAACCTTTTCAATAACTCTAACACCACTGCCATCATCACCACTTCCATACATTAAGCTGTTCTGCTGAAGCTGCAGTTATTTTGATTAAGTTTTTGCTTATTTGTTGTTGGTTTTCTTTTTTGCTTTTGTTTTTGAGTTTGATAGGAAGGAGAATGAACGTTTTTATTCATTTTTCCTGAACACACACACATGCTTAATAATAACAACGACGATGACAACAACAACAACAACAACAAAATAATTATTATTACTATTATTATTATTGTTGTTGTTGTTGTTGTTGTTGTTGTTGTTGTTGTTGTTGTTAGTATTATTATTATTGAGAAGGTGGCAAGCTTAGCGATATTACGTCCATCTTTATATATTCTGAATTCAAATTCTGCTGAGGTCAACTTTGCCTTTCATCCTTTCGAGATCAATGAAATAAGTACGAGTTATGCACTGTGGTCGATATAATCGACTTGCCCCAATCTCCCAAAAATTTCAGGCCTTGTGCCTATAGTAGAAAGGGTTATTATTATTATTGAGTGAGAGAGCAGCATGCCATCAAAGTGACACTGGGATACAAATATATGAAGCCCAGTATACCCATCATGACTACCCGTCTGATAAGGGTACACCAGGCACATACATCACAACCATGTGTGCATGATATGGTGATCTTATATCAAAATAAACAGCACATGACCTTGCTGGTGGGGCTCAGTTAGAATTTTCTTCATGTCCCATCCAACTCAAAAAGTCTATGAATAAGGTTTGTTTAAGGATGATGAATGAAATATCCATGTTTCCAGAGGTGAATTATTCGAACTCCAAAGAATTCCTCTCAACACATGGCTATGATGCTTCCCCACTACTTCTGCTCATGATCAGAGATGCACATATCATCATCCACCAAGAGGCATGTTCAACTGGATAAGATCAAGCAACTGACAAGCAAATCTAGTATTGAACAGAATATTTGCTGTCGCCCATCTTTTATACCAAGATTATTATTATTATTATTATTATTATTATTGAGTGAGAGAGCAGTGCATGCCATCAAAGTGACACTGGGGTACAAATATACGAAGCCCAGTATACCCATCATGACTACCCGTCTGATAAGGGTACACCAGGCACATGCATCACAACCATATGTGCGCGACATGGTGATCTCATAACAAGATAAACAGCGCATGACCTTGCTGGTGGGGCCCAGTTAGAATTTTCTTCTGGTTGGGTAACCCATCCCACTCAAAAGGTCCCTGATTAAGGGTTGTTTGAGGATGTTGAATGAAACACCCATGTTTCCAGAGGTGAATCATTCAAACCCCAAAGAATCCCTCTCAATACATGGCTATGATGCTCCCCAACTACTTCTACTCGTGATCAGAGATGCACATATCGTCAGCCACTAAGGGACATGCTCAACTGGTTACAGTCAAACAACTGACAAACAAATCTGTGGTATTGAGCAGAATATTTGCTGTAGCCCATCTTTTATACCAAGACAAAACAATGTACATGATAACACTTCCAGTCAGTTAAGATCAGAAGCCATGAGAGCCGCTGCCTGGTACTGCATCAGGGCATTTATTATTATTATTATTATTATCATTATTATTTATTATCATCATTATTATTATTATTACTATTATTATTATCATCATTATTATTATTATTACTATTATTATTATCATCATTATTATTATTATTACTATTATTGTTGTGTTGTTTGGCGAAAGAACTTGTTGCTGTATCATGTCGACGGCTGCCTCGGCCGTTGCTCTGCTTCTTCCCCCCCGCTTCTGCCGCTGCTCTGAGGCCGCATCACTCCTTCATTTAACCCTTCATCTATAGGAACATTACAAGTCATGCCAAAAAGAAAGCCCAGCAAAGTTGAAGTAACATCGGATGAGAGCGACCACTCCCCACTGGAAAGTGAAGATGGAGACATGTTGTCTCAAACCAGGGTTACTCGTCGGTCTTCAGGTTTGCAGAAGACCAGTGTAGAGAGGAAGAAGAAGAGGGTGCAGTCTGAGTCCAGCAGTGATACAGAGTGCGACCCAAATGGTCAGATAACTTCTAAAGAGGAGAAAATTGCAAATGCCAAACTCCAGGCACTCTATGGGTTTGCCGAGAAACGGGCTACACCTCTGACAGATTACAATGAGAATTCCAGATGTCCATTCCCAGGATGTGATTCAAGAGGTCATATGACTGGCAAGCATGAAACACATCGGACCATATCGGGATGTCCTCTCTACCACAACACCACAGCTGACGAGTGTAAAAAACGATTTGAGGAAAGACAAAAATCTTCTGAAGAGAGAAAGAAAATTGTGAAAAACTTAAATGAACGGCGGGACCTTCGACGGCAACAACCAACAGAAGAACAGAAAGAAAAAGCTCAAAAAGTAATAGAAATGAGGAAGAAAGGGAATGTTGCTTTGACCCACGAACTCAAAGCTGAACATCTTCTACACAGGACAAAGAATGGTCGAACAAGGGAACCGTTGTTGAAGGGGCTTGCATCACAATACGATTTACAGCTTTTCCGAGAGGCTCAAGCTCGCGCATGTGAACAGATGGAACATGAAATGACACAGCATTATCAGCTCAGTGATATTCAAGAATACCGGATAAAAAAGTTGGAAATTGGCCGCTTTGAAATGAATACCTGGTATTCTTCTCCATATCCTGATGAATATGCCCGCCTTCCAAAAGTTTACCTCTGTGAATTCTGTTTAAAATATATGAAAACGGCTACTATTTTACGCCGACATTTGGCTAAATGTGTTTGGCGGCATCCCCCTGGTGATGAGATTTATCGTAAAAACAATATTTCAGTGTTCGAAGTAGATGGGCAGAAAAATAAGGTTTATTGTCAAAATCTATGTTTGTTAGCTAAACTGTTTTTAGACCATAAAACCCTGTACTTCGATGTTGAGCCCTTCTTATTCTACGTCATGACTGAAAATGATTCCAGTGGATGCCATATCGTTGGCTATTTTTCAAAGGAAAAAAATTCCTTTTTGAATTACAATGTATCTTGTATCCTCACACTTCCACAATTCATGCGTCAAGGCTATGGCAAAATGTTGATAGATTTCAGTTATTTACTAAGCCGAATGGAACAGAAGATAGGATCACCTGAGCGTCCCCTTTCTGACCTTGGGCTTATTAGCTACTGTAGCTACTGGAAAGAGGTCTTGTTAAACTATTTGCACCGATATAAAGCTAATGAAATATGTATCAAAGACGTCAGCCAAGAGACAGCCATCAATGCCAATGACATAGTCAGTACGTTGCAAGCACTTGGAATGTTGAAATATTGGAAAGGAAAACATTTAGTTCTGAAAAGACAGGATCTGATTGATGAATTCTTGGAAAAAAAATCCAAACGTCCACCAGACTTCAAGACCATTGACTCCAATTGTCTCAAGTGGACAGCTCCTGCAAAACGTCCGCTTCAAGTTTGACACTTGCACCAACTGCAAGATTCGCATACCCTTGGTATAATTTCTGTTTAGATGGAGGGAAGAATGGGTGGGTGGGTGGTGCTGGTGATTGGTGACATATCAGCCCTGTGGAAGAACATTCCAACTGTTACTCAGATTCTGACTTCATTTCTGTTTTTTGTCGTTTTAATACATCATACACCAGGGTCAAGCGTGTGTGTGTATAAACTTGTATATGTCTTTGTGTATGTGAGAGAAAGGATTATACACTGTGTGTATATGGATATATATATACATGCACACATATTTTCGTGTGTGTATGTATGTGTATATATATGTACGTGTGTGTATAAAGTGTAGGCATAGCAATCTCGTGGTTCCTGGTTCAATCTCACCACATGGCACCTTGGGCAAGTGTCTTCTATAACCTCAAGTACGATGCAGAAGCCTACTGTACACATATATAATGTCTGTCTGTCTTTTGTGTGTTTGTATTTGCACCTGTCTGAAAACCGGTATTGTTTATGTCATCTCCCTTTGTGTCCTATGACTTAGCAGTTCGGCAAATAGATATTAACAAAATACCATAATAGTGCTGCAGTCAATACGCTTGGCTAAAACACTTGAAGGCAGTACTCCAGCATGGCCACAGTCCAGTGATTGAAACAAGTAAAAGAATAAATACATAATGTTGATGTGTGTGTGTGTGTGTGTGTAGATAAAAATATGTATGTATATCTATATGTGTGTGTATGTATATATATGTATGTGTATGTATATATATGCGTGCGTGTGTATATGTATATGCACGTGTGGATAATATATATTTATATAAAATAGCAATTTAATATTCACAAAAGATGTGTAAATATTCCTCTATATGTATAATACTTGCATTGGTGCTTATACATGCACACACACACATATATATATATGTATATATACACTTACACGTGTATATGTGTTTGTGTGTATATAGATATATACTATAGCATACACCTACATATATCTAATTGCTTTGATCTCATTGCACATATGTGCATGCGTGCATACACACACATGCAGGTGTGTGTGTGTGTGCATATATATATATGTGTATGTATGTATATACAGACACACACTCGTAATGTGTATGGTTTTAGCCAGTTAGTTGATGGTGTGTGTATATATATCTATCTATATATGTATATGCGCATATATATAATGGATATGTATATTTGTGTGTGTATATGTATAATATAATATTACTTCCATAATTATCAAGGGATGATTAATATCAGCTGTCAGTTTGGCATGGAAATAAGAAAATATTGGATATTGAACCTTCGGAAACAGTCTGGAAGTGTTGTCTCTTTCTAGGCCACAATTTATTAAAGAGTAAAAGAGGGAGAGAGAGATGAAGGGAACGTCAGCAGGGAAGGTGGACATTAAATGATGATGATGATTTTATTGGAACATTTCTTGACAGCCTGAAAGATTAGGGAGGATGTCAGAGCACTGACTGAGCAATGGTCCTTGTTCATCAACTTCATGAATCTCATTTGTTTGTTTTGGGGGTAGGGTGCTTTTATATTTTTACAAGAGAATGATTAGGGTTCCATTGTTTTACTAGGATTCATATCTGCGTGTGTATTTGTGTATGTATACGGATGAATGTACATATACATATGTATGTGCATATACGTATATACATACATACACGTGTCTGTGTATAGAATCACACGTGTATGTTGTTTCTTTAGCATTTCAAACGTTACAAGTGAAATTGTTGTGATGATGTAACTGCTAGAGTAAGAATGGCCGGGGCAAAGTTCAGAGAGCTCTTACCTCTGCTGGTGACAAAAGGCCTCTCGCTCAGAGTAAAAGGCAGACTGTATGACGCATGTGTACGAACAGCTATGCTACATGGCAGTGAAACATGGGCCGTGACTGCTGAGGATATGCGTAAGCTCGCAAGAAATGAAGCCAGTATGCTCCGATGGATGTGTAATGTCAGTATTCATACTCGACAGAGTGAAAGTACCTAGAGAGAAAAGTTGGACCTAAGAAGCATCAGTTGTGGTGTGCAAGAGAGACGTTTGCGCTGGTATGGACATGTGGCGAGAATGGATGAAGAATAGTTGTGTGAAAAAGTGCCACACCCTAGCAGTTGAGGGAACCTGTGGAAGAGGCAGACCCAGGAAAACCTGGGATGAGGTGGTGAAGCACGACCTTCAAACTTTAGGTCTCACTGAGGAAATGACTAAGAGACCGAGACCTCTGGAAGTATGCTGTGCATGAGAAGACCCGGCAGGACAACTGAGACCATAACCCGTGGCCTTCTACATGGGATGTAGCCAGTCCACTTATGCATACCTTCCCTTCTTGGGACACAAAACTCTACTTGTGAAGACCTGTTGAGCCAAGTGAGAATTGAAATCGATCAATGGAAATTGCAGCTGAGTTACCAGTGCCGGTGGCACATAAGAGAACCATCCGAACGTGGCCATTGCCAGCGCCACCCCGACTGGCCTTGTGCCGGTGGCACGTAAACAGCACCATCCGTTCGTGGCCGTTTGCCAGACTCGTCTGGCACATAAAAAGCACCCACTACACTCATGGAGTGGTTGGCGTTAGGAAGGGCATCCAGCCGTAGAAACATTGCCAGATCAAACTGGGCCTGGTGCAGCCTTCTGGCTTCCCAGACCCCAGTTGAACCGTCCAACCCATGCTAGCATGGAAAGCGGACGCTAAACTATGATGATGATGATGATGATGATGATGATGATGATGATGATCATCATCATCATCATCATCATCATCATCATCATCATCATTATTATTATTATCAAAATCATTGGGGGTGGTACAGGATAATACAATGTGGAGTTACATAAAATGTATGTAAGAAGTAAAAACACAGTAACAACATAAAAGCATAACAAAGAGTAATTCCCCTAAAGAGGGAAACCTCCTAGGGCTGCTTGTGGAGATCCCACAAAACCATGATCAAGTGTGCTCTCCACATCATCATCCTTCAATCCAGAAGCACATGTTTAGTGTAGGCTCATTCACTCAGACCATTCTTGCAACATTCAGCCACCTTTTAGCAAAATTGCTGGGAGGCAGCACCTCCCTCTCTACCCTCACTTTCCATTTCAAGTAAAACTTGAAACAGTTGATAAGGGCTTGGTTAAAGAACAAGGTAACTGTCTTCAGCCAAATTGGTAAATTGGTAATTAAACTATGTAGGTAGAAATGTTTTTTTTTCATTATTGTGCCTGTTCAGCTTCTTGGCTTCGGTTTCTTGTAATTCACCAAAAGTGCATTCAGCATCATGTTTGCGCACTATATATATACATATACATATATATATATATATATAATAATAAATAAATAAATAAAACATATGCATATATACATACATATATGTACGTACCTACCTCTACATGTATATATACATGCACATATGGGTACAGGACACCAAAAAAAAACGTCGAACACAATGAGAAACGAAAACATAAACACAAAACTAAGGAACTGGACATCTTTCTTAAACAACGAAAAAATAGAGTACAGGACAAATAAATAAATATATATATATATATATATATATATATATACACACACACACACACACACACATACCTATATATATATATATCCTAAATGAAATGTGTGTGTATATGTGTGTGTGTGCAATAAGAGAGAGAGACAAACAGACAGAGAGACAATGAGAGAGAAAGACAAACAGAGAGAGAGTGAGAGAAAGAGAGACAAATATTTTTCATATAAGTCATAGTAATTAAATAATGTCAGACAAGACCGCAGCTCAACTACAAAAGAACAAATCAAGAGGAAACAATTGCAAACTTTCTCTCAGTTATTTCCCTTGATCCATTATATAGTCCTTTTTCTTGTTTTTAGTAATTGTTCGTCATTATTTATAAACCGAACGATTATTGATAGGAAATATTGTGCGAAAGTGACACAAATTCCACAAGGTGTAGTTAGGAAGTTCTCTAAAAACATAAAGCCTTCGTCTTATTGTGAGATATTTTTTCTCATTTTTCTAGAAAATATCAAGCAGATTAATCACAACATTCTCAAAAGCACAATTTCAAGAGGATTAAGCAAAGTGAATGGAATATTAATCGGCTACTTGGTACTTCTGCTGTTTCATCATTTGGAAACGGTCAGTTGAGAGTTCAGTGTCTTGTCAATGGACACAGCTCAAAACCGGTATCAGACTAAAAACTTTGCGGATCTTTTCAAATTTGTGGCCAGGACCCCAGATCTTTCTAGTTAACTAAATAATTTGAAACTTTGTGTACTCATAGAGTGGAACTAGTTTATTCGCCAGTTGAAACTAGTTTATTTGAGAAAAATCTATTTTATGACTTTAATCGTAGATTAAAACTGCGAATTTTAACCAATGAGATTGCTTGTTTTCATATCTAAAACGTTACTGCGATCTGTTAGTGTGACGTTGAAAGCAGTTTTGTGACGTCTGCTATTTCTAAAAAGCTTTGTGTGTGGTAAAGTAATTTTTTTTACTTTACCATATTTTTATAAATTATATCGGAGAATCCATATTTTTATAACATATATCGGAGAATCCATGTGATTTTTCGTTGTTTTTCTCTTATACGTATGTGAATTATTTCTGAGTATGCATTGTCTGGGAGACTTTTTCTTGCAGTTGAGAAATTTTTGGCTGCTATTTCTAAAAAGCTCGGTGTGTGGTTAAGTAATTTTTCTACTTTACCATATTTTTATAAATTAATATATATATATATATATATATATATATATATATATATATATATATATATATATAATTTTTTACTCGGTGTATGTGTATATGTATGTCTGCATGTGTGTGTGTATGTATGTGTGTGTGTGTGTGTAAGTATGTGTAAAAATTACATTGAATCGGCCATACATACATACATACATACACATACACAGATACATACACACATACATTCAGGCATATACACATACACCGAGTAAAAAATTTCAGTTATCTCTCTCTTTCACACATTACTCTCTCTGTCTCTTCACACACACTAACAGAAGCACTTCACTTACACAACATACTGTCTCCCACACCCCATCAAACACACACACACACACATGTACATCAATGCTTCCCCTAGACGGTAACTTCAAAGACAAACTTTTGTTATTAGAAGGTGGCTGACTATAGCTTGTTTACATTGTTTAATACGTCACGAAATTGGTGGTCGAGACGGAGTAAATAAAATAAAGCCGAATGACGGAATATCATTGGTTAAAATTCTAATTATTAAACAACGTTAAACTTAGAAGTTACAATTCCGTTTTCATTCTGGTTTACAATTAAGTTTACTTTTGACACATTCTACCAGTATACGAAGTTTAAAATTGTTTGGTTCAGTAGGAAAAATTTGAAAAAACTGGCTTCAGAATAGAAAAGATCCAACTTTGCTTGTTGCTTCCACTCTATTGTGATTACGTACATATATACGTGTGTATGTGTGTACGTATGAAAGAAAATACCTACGCTGAACTATTAGGAAATCTACAGTTACACTACCCAAATTACAGGACCATTGTAATTTACATTACATCACATTACAAGTTCATTGTAATTATTGGGGCACTGGTATACGTAACACACTGCCTAAGTATCAATCTTGAGAAATTAGGCTTCTCAAAACGAGAAAGAAGAAAGCCATCACTGGAACTGTAAGAATTAGAAGTTTATCATTTAAGTATATATATGAGCATGTATAGACATGCAACTATACCCATGAGAATACATATATAAAACAAAACATATAAATCTGCATATGCACTGACTCCAAATACTGCGCACATATATGCAAAAATACCCTGTTGATCTTAAAATTCTAATGAAGGAGCCTTGGATCTAGGTTAGAAACTAGCTCTTTCTGAATTGACGAGAAATTGAAATAGAAATGAATCATGACATACATACATACAATAATATATACACATGCACACAGACACACAAACACACATATATATACATGCATGTATAAGTATACATACATACAATCAAAACTCCAGGGGGAAAAAAGAACATTTATGGTGAATTAGCGTGGAACTTACAGCTCTTGTTCCCTGACTATAAATTCTCATATGTACCTATCATCATAGGTGCATTAGATTATGTAGCAACAAATCTACCTTGAAATACCAGGTTTTCTAAAGAAAGAGCAAAAGAAACTGATGCAGATTCTCTAAATCCAATCTATTGGAGGCAAGTGAAGATTTGTAAGGCATTCAAAAGACTCTCCATCTTGAGATTCTTGAGATGAATAGATGCACATATTTGGGTGAGTGCATCAACAGCTCAACAAACACACCAACCCAACCACATATTTACATACACTGGGAACTCTCTTAACTCAAAAAGTCTTATCATTTTGTTGGTGACTGGCTTGAACTTAAATATAACTCAAAGAAATAAAACATACATACATACAAACATAAACGTGTGTGTTTCTTTTATTGTTTATCTTTAACTTATATCAGTTATTGAACTGCAGCCATGCTAGGGCACCACCTTGCTTCATTTGAGAGGCCGATCAACCGGTTCAAAGCCACAGTTACACACAGCAGCCATTCTGTGCTGAAGCATTGTCCTGATGAAAGAAGAACCCCTTCATCAGTTTTCCTGGTTGTCTGGTCTTAATAACTTTTCATAACTGCTTTAACAAGTTGGCATAGTACTCTCCCTTGATGGTGTAGCCCTTTTGAAGATAGTCAATAAACACAATGCTTTTTGCATCTTAAAAACCTGAGGCCATCACTGTACCTGCAAACGAAAAAATGTTGGCCTTCTTTGGAGTAGTTGACAAGGTGTGTTTTCACTACATGGATTGTATTTTTTTTTTGTCTCTGGCTCAAAGTGATGAAGCCAACACTCATGGGTTAGGAAACATTCAAGGAAACCAGCTGGATCTGCCTCAAACAATGTCAGGTTTCCCCATAATGGTCTCTTTTGCAAAACTGCTAAGTTACAGGGATGTAAACTCACAAACACCAGTTGTCAAGCATTGGTGGGGAACAAACATAGATGCATGCACATATATATAACAGACATTTTTTAGTTTCCATTGACCAAATCTACTCAACAAGTAAAAGACACTTACCCGAGGTGCGACACAGTGGGACTGAACCCAGAGCCATGTGGTTGGAAAGAAAACTCCTTATCACACAGCCAGACATACACACACATACACATATATATATACTTACATATGTCAAACCAAGTGAGATCGTTGTCATGGCTGATGCTAGTGTCACATAACTAGCACCCATGCCGGTGGCATGTAAAAAGTACCTAGTACACTCTTGGAGTGGTTAGCATTAGGAAGGGCATCCAGCCATAGAAACAATGCCAAATCAGATTGGAATCTGGTGTAGCTCCCCAGCTTACCAGTTCTGTCAAACCGTCCGACAAATGCCAGCATGGAAAATAGACGTTGAATGATGATGAGGATGATGATGCTACATCTGTATATATAAAACTCAACTTGTGTGCCTGTGTGTGTATCTGTGTGTGTGTCTGTGTGTTTAATTTCCTGGCACATCTCTTCCTAGCCAACAAATCGTAGAACCACCAAAAATGGGTCACTTAAAGTTTAGGCGAATGAAAATTGAACTGCGTTATTTCTGTTCCGAAATTCATCTCACAAGTGCAAAGATCAATAATGTGTTTGCTTAGGCCTTATCCCATGCATTGAATTATGAACTTTACTCAGTCAGCTGTTTGATGTGAACTGTGTTCACCATGCGTGCAAGCATGCATAAATTGCATGAAAAATAAAAAATCAAGATATAAAAACGAATCGCCGTAAACATTGTAGAAATTTGGCAAAGAAATGAATTTTCAGGATGTAGCCTGGAGGGTTTTTTCGTATTAATCGTTTGGACTTTGTGAACACATACCAATTGTTTTCATAACATTTTTAACGCTTTGAATTAAATGTGACCATTTTGCGTTGAGTCTGCAGTTTGAATCACTTTGACCAAATTTTAGTAGGCCGGATTTTTGCTCATCACGATACATCGCCAGTGACTCCCTGAAACTCTCCCCTGAAATCCCTGTTGAGCCGGGCAATACTGCTAGTATATATATATATATTATATATATATATATATATATATATATATGTATGTATATGTGTGTATATATATATATATATATATTATATATATATATATATATATATAATATATATATATATATAATATATATATATATATAGGCGCGGGAGTGGCTGTGTGGTAAGTAGCTTGCTAACCAACCACATGGCTCCGGGTTCAGTCCCACTGTGTGGCATCTTGGGCAAGTGTCTTCTGCTATAGCCTCGGGCCGACCAATGCCTTGTGAGTGGATTTGGTAGACGGAAACTGAAAGAAGCCTGTCGTATATATATATGTATATGTATGTGTGTGTGTGTGTGTGTGTGTCTGTGTTTGTCCCCCTAGCATTGCTTGACAACCAATGCTGATGTGTTTACGTCCCCGTCACTTAGCGGTTCGGCAAAAAGAGACCGATAGGATAAGTACTGAGCTTACAAAGAATAAGTCCCGGGGTCGAGTCGCTCGACTAAAGGCGGTGCTCCAGCATGGCCGCAGTCAAATGACTGAAACAAGTAAAAGTGTAAGTGTAAAGTGTATATATATAAGAAAAAAGAAATGGAAATTGGGAAGTTAATAATTGTTTATTATTAACAGCAAATTAATCATCATTTCTCACACCTGTTTCAATTAATACTCAGTAAATATTAAGTAAATATCAAATTTATATGACCTGAGCATAATATTTTCAGGGGAAAAAAAATATACCCTTGGATGTTTTATATGTGTTTATGGATTCATTATAGCAGACTGAATCATATATATATAGTTCAAATTTACAGAAAAACAAAAGACAAAGACAGGTGTAGGAACAACAAGTGGATGTATTAGTTTAATGCTCAGAAAAAATTGAAAAGTCATTTACATTTCAAGCCTACACTCTTTGACAGAAAAGAATAAGAGAAAAAAAAATGGAAAGAGAGAAACTGTGTAGAGTTCAGTGGTACAAAATGGCGATGATGACTGGAGAAAAAGAGGTTAAATGAAAAGGAGATAATAAAAAGAGACTGAATGGAAGGGAGATAATAATGGTGATCCCAATGAACTAAGGTGCACAAGCATGTGCATGAGAATGGTGTGTGTGATTGTGTATGTGTGAAAGGGGTTGAGTGAGTCTGACGTGTATGTGTGTGTATTTATGTGTGCATGCATATATATATATTTGTGTTGCATGTGTGTGTGTGTGTGTGTCTGTATCTTCTTGTCTAGATATTGTATACTGATTGTAAAGTCACTACTTGAAAAGGCAGTATTACTTGTTTATTATCTATGAAAAACCTTTTCTGGCCAAAGAAGAAATATTACCTTGCTACAAAACAAGTAATGGTTGTCAGAAGGGAGAGTATCTGCTCATAGAAAATCTGCCTCAAAGAATTTTGTTTGACTCATGGAGAGGAAGGGAGAGTGTCTGGTTTAAATGCTAAAGAGTTAAAACATTGATGATGACAACGATGACAACGATAACTGGTTGCAAGACAACTTGGGCAACACACACACACAAGAGGTATGTTTTTACCAAGATTTCTTTGGTCCTATTTGTAAGTGCACACTATACATGAGTGCATATTATCCTAAATATTAATATGCTAACTTCTATTTTTTTACATGCATACCTGTAGTGTGTGTCACAAATACTTCAAAGGAAGAGGTAAAAGGTTGAAAGGAGAAGAAATACAAGGTGTTAAGCAGAAGAGTTATAGTTGAAGTGAGTGGCAAAGTGAGAGAGAGGAGAGACAAAGAGGGAGTGAGAGAGAAAGTCAGAGACAGATTGAGTGGTGAGTGAAAGGAAGGTGGCATGCTCACTATTTAAAGATACTTACATTTTTTGTTTCGGTCGATTTCCCAGGGTCCTGCTTATACACAATTATTCGATAGTTATTACATAAAGTCCCTATTTACAGACATTTACATTTTCTGTTTTCCATGAAGTTTTCACAGGTCCAACTAGTACATGAATAAATATGGTATATTTTAATAAATACTTACTTCAGTAATGATGTTCTTCTCATTCTTCTGCATTGTGTAAAATCTGTTTGATAGTTCCAATAGTGTAGTTGTACCATAACTGGAACCACAAGCCACCAGATGTCCGTGTTCTTGAACCTTAAGGCAATGTATCGGTTCATCACACACCTAAAATCAAACAGAAGAAACAGACATGAAAAAATATGAGCAAAGAAGGGAGCTTCTATGCTAGAACTAGCAGTTAAATCTCCCTCAAATCAAAGCCTACCATTTTAAATAAAGGCTATAATAGATAGCATGGGTTGGACGATTTGACTGAGGACTGGCAAACCAGATGGCTGCACCAGGCTCCAATCTGATCTGGCAGAGTTTCTACAGCTTGATGCCCTTCATAACGCCAACCACTCTAAGAGTGTAGTGGGTGCTTTTACGTGCCACCGGCACGAGGGCCAGTCAGGTGGTACTGGCAACAGCCACGCTCAAATGGTGTGTTTTTACGTGCCACCTGCACAGGAGCCAGTCCAGTGGCACTGGCAATGACCTGGCACTCCGTTGTTTACAACAAGGGCTTCAGCTGATACAATCAATGGAACAACCGACTTGTGAAATTAATGTGCAAGTGGCTGAGCACTCCACAGATACATGTATCCTAAAAGTAGTTCTGAGGGAGATTCAGAGTGACACCGAATGCAACAAGCCTGGCCCTTTGAAATACAAGTTCTACTCATTTTTGCCAGCTGAGTGGACTGGAGGAACATGAAATAAAGTGTCTTGCCTAAGGACACAACATGTCACAAGGAATTGAACTCATGACCTTACAATCACACCCTTACTAAGCCACATGCCTTCACAGTAATTAATGTAGTAGAAGGTAAACTATGTCTCATCTCATCACCCTTTTCAAGCTTAGCCAGGCTCATGGGCCAGGTTTCTCAGTTTCTGTGGCGTATGTGTTCCCCCCAGCCGGACGGGATGCCAGTCCATCGCAGCGTTATTCAAGAAACAGGAAGAGAGAATGAGAGAAAGTTGTGGTGAAAGAGTACAACAGGGGTAGCCACCACTCCCTGCTGGAGCCTTGTGGAGCTTTTAGGTGTTTTTGCTCAATAAACACATACAACGCCTGGTCTGGGAATCGAAACTGTGATCCTCCAACCGCGAGTTCGCTGCCCTAACCACTGGGCTATTGCGCCTCCACAAACTATGTCACAGTACAAATGTATTATGAAATGGTCATAGCTGGGATGCCTTTGATCTTTGACCTGCTTGATCAGCACTGAACTAGGGTTTAATGAGGACAACCTGTATGAATTTTACTGGTTTCAATCATGTTTAAGAATACAAGCCTTCTCAGATCTTTTCAAATGAGTATCTAGGGAAGTTTTAGTGATTATTGTTATTGTATTTGTTGTTTTTCAGGTCTGGATCAGCCTTGATTCAGTAGATCTATGATCAAATGCATTCCAAGTATGACTATCCCATCTTATCTTCAGACATCATGTATCTAATGCCACATTATCCAGTGTAAACTTAGTTGAAAGAGTGTAATTTGTGGAAGAGATTTAGTTGCTATTTCTAGCAATTCATACAACCACTCTGAAGCATCCTCATTGTCTCATCATCTATTAGTTGGCTTAAAGTGATGAGGCAGTAAACATAGTAACCATATTCCATTCTCGAAGAATGTCTGCAGAATACCAGTAAGTTTATTTGCCATGGGGTATGGAAAATATCAAATATTTCAGGTGTTTGCCCTTCAAGATGAAAGTAGAGAAAGATGAAGATTTTTTAGGACAAGCTGGGGAAATCTTTAGCAAAATACACTCTGTTACAAGCAATATTTCAGGCTATGTCTTGGTCTAAGTATAATTTCTTTCTTTTATCCTTTTCTCCCTTTCTCCTGGGCCAAATTCAATGCAAATATTCTACCAGTTTTTACCTTTAAAATGGCCATATATAGCCCAGATATTCTACCAGTTTTATAATTAAACTCGCCATATCTAACCGAAAATATTCTACCAGTTTTTACATTTGAACTGGCCATATCCGGCCTAAATATTCCACTAGTTTTTACATTTAAACAGGCTGTATCCGGCCCAAACATTCTACAAGTTTTAACATTTAAACTGGCCAAATCTAACCCAAATGTCATACCAGTATTTTACGTTTAAACTGGCCATATCTGGCTCAAATATTCTACCAGTTTTTTACATCTGAACCAGCCAGATCCAGGCTAGGTACAGCTCTTCTGTTTACCACTTCCGGTCAAACTGTCTAACCTATGCCAGCATGGAAAACAAGTTCTAAATGATTAGGATGATGAAAACAAAAAATTTTCATTTGAGCTAGGTTATTAAGAAGATATTTCAAGTCAGGAGTGACACTATCTCAATCAAACAGCATTTATATCAAGAAGTGCCAGAAGTGGATCAACTTAAGTGCACTAATTTCTCTCTTATTGTTTGAGTCAGCCTACTTTATCAGTATTCCACTTCTCATTGCCTACATTCAAATTGCTATGTGACAGGCAAGCCAACATTGAAGCCGCCACTTTGTCTCTTGACCTACAAGAAATGACAGGTCAAGGGGTGTGGTAGAAGCAGTATTAAATAAAGAAGGATACATTAGACAATATAATCCTTAATATGTAAAAACAAAAAAAAGAAAGAAAGAAAAAATAAAGACAGGATGGTCATAGCTAGAATGCCTTTGACCATAGGTCTAATCTTTCAAGATTGATCTGGGGCTAAAAAGCAACAACTATATGAAAAGTTACTTCTGGAAATCCTAACACATCATCTAATTTAACATTTTCTCTGGTCCTTGAGAGTATTTAGAAGAATTTACTTTGTTGCAGGCACTGAGACCAGACAGCCAGGTTCCTCTTCTGCTTTTTTTTTTTTTTTTCTTCTCAAATTTAAATTTCTTTATCTGCAGATTAATATCTACAGATTCTCAGCTACCGATATGGTAGACTAGACATCCACCATATTAATTTCACCAATCTAGACAGGCTGCAAAATGTCATGAGCTCTGCCCTTCCTTCTCCAGCTAAACTTAACATACATATTATAAACAGAATGTGTGTCTCCATCATTCAGTGAGAGGGTTCAATTGTTTGACCAACTGAATGAATGAGGAAATAGCTGAGCATTTCAGAGACAAGTATACCTCAGACATAATTCTCAGGATCAGTATGGCACAGTGTGATGAAGTTGAATCTTTTGAGCTACAGACTCCTATACAGATGCTGTCAACTGAATTTCATGCACAAAGTAAAGGTCAATTGGAAGCTTTAGGAAATGACCTTTGCCCAAGATGCTACACACAAGAATTGAACCCAGGACACCATAGTTGCAAAATGAATTGCTTAGCTATTTTGTCCAATCTACACCTACATAAACAGAATACATTACTTTTAAAGCAAAATGAACATAAAGAACTGATGACCTGAATAGTTAAAGATGGCTCATTTTGTTTATAAAGATAATCCCAGACGTCAAGTGTCCCATCCACTTTTGTGGTGAAGAATACAGCTGGTCGGACTGGACTCCAGGAACCATCACTCAAATAACAGGAATGTTGCCTGAAATAAGAAGCAATGGAGAATGACATGAAGAACAATGGAATGGTTAACTGAAATGAATCTGAAGAAAATGATGCTATAAAAAGGTTATCTTTTTTCGGGAGTGGGGTTACCATTGCTAAAATTTTAAAATGTATGAGACTTTATGCAAATATCTTCAAAACAAAACTAAGAAAAGCCACCCTTTTTAATTACAAGCAGTTAGGCTGTTCCTCTTGTACAGTTCATTTCTATGCCATTGTGTATTAATAAAATGTGCATCAGTAGGTGGTTTCTTATCATTGCAAGAATAGCTTTTGATGCATAGTGCATATTGTGCATATAGGTGCAGGAGTAAGAAGCTTGATTCCCAATCACATTTATCCAGGTTTAGTCCCACTGAGTGGCACCTTGGTGTCTTCTACTATAGCCTCAGGCAGACCAAAGCCTTATGGTGTGTGTCTATGTTTGTCCTCCACCACTGCTAGACAACCAGTGTCGGTGTGTTTATTTTCCTTGTAAATTAGCAGTTCAGCAAAAGAGACCAATAGAATAAGTACCAGGCTTAAGAAAATGAAAAGAGTACAAGGGTCAATTCACTGAATTGAAATTCTTTGAGCTGGTATCCTGTCTTTGAGATGGTACCCTGTCTTTGAGCTGATACCCTGTTCAATGACTGAAACAAGTAAAAGAATAAAAGTAAAAGAATTACAACACATGACCATTTAAACGCTGAAAGAGTAAAATGAGCCATGTAATTTGTTTAATAATCTGGAAATGACTTGAAGACTTCACATCCACCTAATTTTTCAGTCTGCCTGGGAATGGTGGTCATAAAACTGAAAATAAGGATAGCTTAGAAGAGTGGCTGTGTGGTAAGAAGCTTGCTTCCCAACCACAAGGTTCCAGGCTCAGTCCCACTGTGTGACACTTTGAGCAACTGTCTTCAGCTAGCCTCAGGCCGACCAATACCTTGTAGCTGTATTTGGTTAATGGAAATTAAAAGCTTATTGTATGTGTATATATATGTATATGATATTTTTATATAAGCTTAAAGGTTATGGTGATCACCATGCAATGAATAAGGAAAATAGTCTAATTAAAGGGCATATAAGCCCTCAACTGAAAAAAAGAAGGCTTTCCTACCCACGTGGGAGTCAAACCCACATTCCTTTGTTAACGCGACTAAGTGTGTTACCTTTACACCAGCAAATGACCCTTCCAATTTCTGTCAAATTTAAGAACTATAATAGTTCCTTATATACATATACATACATATATATATATATATATATATATATATATATATAATCACCGTGATCACCATGACTGACCAGGCTATCAGATGTTGCTACACATCGCTGGTCACAACGCGTTTCGCATTGTTTTAACCTTTAAATGACGCCACCCCACTGGCTAAGCGAGCAGGCCAACAGAAGAAAGAGTGAGAGAAAGTTGCGGCGAAAGAGTACAGCAGGGATTGCCACCACCCCCTGCTGGAGCCTCGTGGAGCTTTAGGTGTTTTCGCTCAATAAACACTCACAATGCCTAGTCTAGGAATCAAAACCGTGATCCTATGACCACGAGTCCGCTGCCCTAACCACTGGGCCATTGCACCTCCACATATATATATATATATATATATATATATATATATATATATATATATATATATTATATATATATATATATATTATATATATATATATATATATCGTTGTGTGTGTGTCTGTGTTTATCCCCACTTCAACACCATTTGACAACTGGTATTGGTGTGTTTACATCCTCATAACTTAATGATTCAGTAAATGAGACCGATAGAATAAGTACCAAGCTTAAAAAATAAGTCCTGGGATCAATTCATTCAACTAAAACCCCTCAAGGTGGTGCACCAGCATGGCTACAGTTTGGTGACTGAAACAGATAAAAGATAAAAGATAAAGATAATTAAAGACCTCCAAACATGCCAAACACCTACTGTTCAGTAAGTCTTTTCTCAGTGATACAATGCAGCACTTAAAAGCTGTCTGAACGGTTCTTAATCCTCTGCTTCCATCCCTCCATTTAACATAGATCCTGTCAGTATGACTGTTGATGTAGAAGTTACCAGTCAGTCATTGTATCATGCTAGTCTTGATGTCCAAGCTGCAGTTTTCTTTATGTGTCTGGTCTAGTATACCAAATGTTAATGTGAGTGCAGGTGCTGTAAAAGCATTGTGGGGTGTGGTTCCATTGAATGCAGACTGCTCAGACCTCCACAGTCCCAAATTTGCTGAAGTATTCCTTTGTCAGTCTAGTTTTACTCACAGCATCAACATTCATCACTAGTGACAGGGGAGATATACAGGCCATTGATGTCCATATTCCTCGTTTGACTACCAAATATGAACACTTATCCTGACTAAACTCCATTCCTATGTTCTCCCAAGAATATATTGTGACCACTTCTAATTATCTCTTGGTGTCATGAATATTACTTAAGCAAGTTTAAGTTCATCAACAAGAAAGATATGGGTGAAATTAATCTTGAATTCATCTGCAGCTTCTATCATGTAACCTTTGTATTTTCATAACAGAGCTGACAAGGGATTCACAGCTAGAACAAAAAGTATTACAGATAAATTGTTACTCTGAGATATTCCAGTTGATAGCCTAATTTTGCTAGTGACAATAGGGTAATGGCAATTCTTATCAATAGTGCTGTGAACCACATTGTTGTCAGTCTATTAATGGCATTAACAATAGTAGTAGGAAGCTTGACAAAGCATAGTAACTCTATTATCCATGAATGAAGGACAGATACAAACAACTTTTAGCCATAAAGTGGACAGAGTTCAGCAGTGATGTTTTTTTCTTTAAGAATAGATTTGTGTATGAGAAGTAGTTTGGTACAGCCCCAAACTGCTTTCTTTACTCCTGCCTGTTCTTCAGTCACTACATTGAGTTTCACAGTGATCCTGGAAGAATACATTCAAGCAGTCTGTGTATAATTTATGCTCTACATTCAAGCACAGTATGGGAGTGTAGTTTCATGCATCTCTTCATTGTCAGCTACAATGTTGTATGTGCAATTGCTAACCAATCTTAGCATTCATTTGAACAGGTTGACAAGGGCTGCTCTGTAAAACATGAAATTCCTATACAAATAACTAAGAATCAAGGCTTACCCAGGGGATTTTCTGTTCATTAGTTTTATTGTTGATGTTATAAGATAAGGGTTAGTCAATTGAGGGAGAACAGAATTCTGTTGAGCCGAAAAAACTATATAGGGATAAACTTAAGAGATTTTATAAGGGGTAACAAGGGGAAAATACGTGGCAACCATAATTAGAATTCAGAGGTGGTGTTACAAAATTATGTTGAAGAGGAGCAGAAATGGTTAAAGAAGAAGATAATAGAGAAGGGGACCTAATGGTTGTGAAACTGTATCATGGCAGATATGTCCAGGACTGACTAACACCTGAACTACAATTAGTTAGCAATGAAGTTAAATATTTACTTGGTTCTCATGATGAAAGAATCTTTGCTGTCTTCAGACCAAATCTGGAAAAGACAAATAAACAAAACATTTGACATTTTAGAGCAATCATCGTTATCAACCATTATCATCTTTTACTACATTATCAGCCTTTACTACTCTCAGATTCCTTGTCGTCATCATCATCACCACCACCACCACCACCACCACCACCACCACCACCACCATCATCATCATCATCGTCGTCGTCGTCATCATCATCATCATCACTATCACTAATATTGTACATCATCATTTTCATTGTTGCCAGCATCATCTTCATCACCACTACCACCATACTCATCTCACTTAGTATAACAACAAAAAACAAAGACCAGTTCATTCAAAAAAATTGAAAGGAAAAAGCATATAACATGAAAAAAATAAATAAATAGACTATTGTAAATGGCTTGGCACAGAATCTCTTTTATTGTTTATCTTGTTTCAATCATTAGACTGCGGCCAAGCTGGGGCACTACCTGGAAGAATTTTGTCAAATGAATCGACTCCAGTACTTATTTTTTTTTAAGCCTGTTACTTATTCTATCAATATCTTTTGTTGAACCACTAAGTTACATGGATGTAAATACATCAGCATTGGTTGTCAAGCAATGGGGGGGGGAGGACAAACACAGACACAAAGATACATACATTCATACATACACACATGCACATATATATATATATATATATATATAAGGTGATGTTATGTTGCCAACTTAATATGGCAATCCCATAAAAGGTAAGAATGCACTGCTATTTAGCCCTAGGAAACACTGTTTCCAGTTGGCCTTGACACATTTTCTGTGTCCTTATGTTTTCAAAGGGGGAGATATACACCTCCACGCAGTAAAAGCAACACCCAGAGACTAGTTTCAGAGTCATTGCTCATCATCAGTCTGGAGTAGCATGGCTTGCTAGCTGTCGATGCTTATTCACCTAAGTTGGCAATATAACATCACCTTATCCTGCTGCTACTGTATAAATCTCTCTGAGAGATTTAGAAATGCAATATTTCTATTTTCGAAATCAGTGAATGTATTTCACTTGAAATATATTATATTATGTTCTCAAAGGCAAATAGGCACCGACAGCTAGCAAGCCTTTTTGTTGCGTTTTGAAGAATTCGAAGTGAGATTTTTTTGTGTGAAGCCACCATTGTTAGGTGGAAGTGAATAATGGAAAAAATGAAGAGTTATGCGGAAGCTACTGGACCCACATGTGCTGAAGCCGAAGAGGATGGAGTGGAATGAAGAGAAGATAGCAAAATATTATGGTATGATAAAAAAAGAAGGGTCAAACATAAAAATGACCCTGCTTGAAGAGGAAAAAAGAAAAATGGAAAGCAGGACGGTGATGAGTGTATCAACTGCTCTGTGTAAACCAAATATGGCTGGACTTATCTAATTAAACAAAGACTTACAGGATAAATAGCCATCATACCAACAGAAAGGTATGTATGCATACACTACATGCCAAAGAATATCAAAATCATCATCATTGTTTACTGTCCATCTTCTATGCATGCATTGGTAGGATGGTTCACAGGAGCTAGCCAGGTAGAAAAACTACCCTATGCTATACTGTTTTGGCAGGGTTTTACAACTGGAGGCCCTTCCTAACACCAACCACTCTGCAGAGTGGACTCAGTGCTTTTTATGTGGCACTAGCACAGATAAGGTTAGTTTTGGCATGATTTTTACAGCTGGATGCCCTTCCAAAATAGCTTCTTCTGGACCTGTGCTAGATACATCACATCTCACCTAGAAGAGCTATACCTTCACCATCCAGGAACAAGGGATAGCTACTAAATATCTGATTATCAAGAGAGATAAGGGTACCTTTAAAAACCCACATTGTGATAGAAAGTGTCAATTGTGTCATATCAGTGTGGATGGTATCACTTGGCATCTGTCCAACTGCCTACGATACTATATACAGGTCATACCAAAGCACACCAGAGCCAGAGAGTATGATAATCATCATCATCATAATTATCATCATTGTTTAAAGTCCACTTTCCATGCTGGCATGGGTTGGATGGTTTGACAGGAGCTGGCAAGGCAGGAGCCTGCACCAGACTTCTGTGTCTGTTTTGGCATGGTTTTTACACCTGGATGCCTTCTAACACTAACCACTTACTCAGGTAAGATCAGTTTTGGCATGGTTTTTACAGTTGGATCCCCTTCCAAATGCCAACCACTTTACAGTGTGGACTGGGTGCTTTTTAAGTGGCACCTGCACTGGCAGGGTAACCAATTTGCAAAACAAGGAATCTTTGAGAGGAGAAGGAGAATTGGAGGAGGTGATCTTGTGTCAGATGAGGAAAGGTTACAGCGTGACAGCAAGACAGAAAAAGATGTCTTGCTGTAGGGGAGGTGCATGGTTACATACATCTACACCTTTAAAAATAAAGAATTCTGGTGAAACCTTTCAATAAAAACTGCATCCCAGTATAAACACAACAGGCTAGATAAGATTGTATAGGACAAAGAGCAAAAGGCATATATCATTGTAGAGATAATCTGCTTGCTAGGTGCGAATATCTTATCAAAAATTGGGAAAAGGAGATCGTGAAATGACAGAGGACCTAGATATATGTGGCACATTGCTGTACTCAAGAAGAGTACAGTGTGCTGGTGCCACATAAAAAGCACTGGTGCTGTTGCCATGTAAAAAAGCACTAGTGCTGGTGTCACATAAAATGCACTGGTGTTGGTGGCATGTAAAAACACACTAGTGCTGGTGCCGTGTGAAGTGCACTGGTGCAGATGCCACATAAAATGCACTGGTTCTGGTGCTATGTAAAAAGCACCCAGTATACTCTGTAAAGTGGTTAGTGTTAGGAAGGGCATCCACCCATAAAAAACCAAACCGAAACAGACTATGGAACCTGGCGCAGCTTCTGCTGTGCCAGTTCCTGTCAAGCCATTCAACCTATATCAGCATGGAAAGCAGATGGTAAATGTTGATGATGGTGATGGAAACATCTATAGAGAACTAATGAGAAGCTGAAAGGTATTATATCCAGGTTAAAGATTTACCTTTGTTCCTATTATCATAGGTACACTGGGATATGTAAAAGATTTGCATAAAAAATTAGAAACACTGTGGTTCTCCAAATATAAAAACCCCATGAATTTATTTGCATCCTTTAAATACAATCAGTTGGTGACACAGTGAGAATTTGTAAAACATTCCAGGGATTCTCCATTTGAGGTACCCAAGATGAACACATATAAACACTCACATGTACATGTACATATGAAATACATACACACAAACACACACAAACAAATCAACCCCAGAACTTACTTTTTTTAAAGCCCAGTACTTCTATCGATCTCTTTGCCAAACTGCTAAGTTACATGGACATAAACACTCCAACACTAGTTGTCAAGCAGTGGTTGAGAGGACAAATACAGGCACAAAGACACTCCTACACACACACTCTCTCTCTCTCACACACACACACACACACACCACACACACACACACAATGGGCTTCTTTCAGTTTCTGTCTACCAAATCCACTCACAAGGCTGTGGTCAGCCTGAGGCTAAAGTAGAAGACACTTGCCCAAGGTGCCACACTGTGGAACTAACCTGGAACCATATGGTTGGGAAGCAAACTTCTTACCACACAGCCATGCCTGCACCTATAATGTATATGTGTCTTTCTTTGAGCTTCATTTAAAACTCATTTCTTGATTAGATAGAGGCTCTATTAGTGAGAAATTCTAGAATATAAAACCAAAAAAAAAAGGAACACACACACACAACACACACACACACACACTCACTCAAACACACTTACACATGCATTAATAGATATATAACATATATGCAAATCTTACCTGTGCCTGCCAATCACCAACAGTGAGGAAGTTTTTGGTGAAAAAAGGGTTTCGTTGAACAGCATAAACTGGACCTGAATGCGCCTTGTAGATAGTGACAAGTTTTTCAGCATCTGATTTGGCTTTCCTGTTGCACAAAATAATAGTTCCATGTTCGGTGCCAACCATAAATTTAGTAGGCTACAGTTTAGGAGAGAAGACAATACAAAAACAAGGAATAACATTTGTTAGTTCATCACCAACATAATTAAAGATCTGTTAATATCGATTTTAAATTTTACCACAAGGCCACCAATTTCAGGAGAGGGGATAAACTCCAGTGCTCAAATGGTACCAATTTATTGACCCCGGTGAATTTGAACTCAGAATGTGAAGACAGCTGAAATGCCGCTAAGCATTTTGTCCAGTGTACTAACGATTCTGCCAGCTTGCTGCCTTAAGCTGTGTTAATATTGATTTAAAATTTTATCACAAGGTCACCAATTTCAGGAGAGGGAGTAAGTCAATTAAATACATTGAGCCCATTGCTCAACTGGTATTTATATTATAGACCCCAAAATGATGAAAAGCAAAGTCAACTACAGCAGAATTTGTACTCAGAACATGAAAATGGATGAAATGCTTCTAAGCACTTTGCCTGGTGTGCTAAGAATTCTGCCAGCTTGCTGCCTTAACCTGTGTTAATATCCATTTCAAATTTTGGCATAAGGCCAGTAAGTTTGAGAAAGGGAGTGAGTCAATAGCAGTACATTGCTCAAACAGTACTTGTATTACTGACCCCAAAAGGATGAAAAGCAAAGTCAACCTCAGCAGAATTTGAACTCAGAACATAAAGACAGACAAAATGCCATTAAGCATTTTGCCTGGTGTGCTAACGTTTCTGCCAGCTCACTGCCTTAGACTGTGTTAATATTAATAGTTGTGAAGTCAGAAAGCTGGCAGAATCATTAACATGTCTGTCTTTACATTCTGAGTTCAACTTCTGCCAAGGTTTACTTTGCATTTCATCCTTTCAGATCCAATAAAACAAGTGCCAATTTAGCACTGGGGTCAATGTAATCAGCTTACCTTTCCTCCAAAACTACTGGCCTTGTGCCAAAATTTGAAATCTATATTATTAATAGATGTTATTTTACCTTAGAAGAGTCATTTTTCCCCCATAAAAATCACATGCACTGGTTATGTTTCATTTCTTTTATTATTAATCAACTAAGGCAGTGAACTGGCAGAATTGTTAGCATGCCGGGCAAAATGCTTAGCAGCATTTCGTCCATCCTTATATTCTGAGTTCAAATTCCACCAAGGTCGACTTTGCCTTTCATCCTTTTGGGGCAGCGAGTCATGGCCGATGAGGGTGGAAGATATTAAGCGACTAGAATCCTTCGATCTACACTGCATCCTTCGTGTCCGATGGCATCACTTTGTTTCCAACAATTCAGTGTGACACCAGTGCAAAATCACCTCCCTCTAACAAGTCATCCTAACGAGACATCTGCGTTGGCTGGGTCATGCCCTCCGACATCAACCAGGAGAATTCATCTACAAAGCAATTGCCTCAGCTCCCCTTTAGGGTTGGTGAAAGCGATGTGGTGGATAACGAAAAACCTGGCTGATGACAGTCAAGGCTGATCTGGAACCCAACCTAGGCCCCCATGTCTACGGTGTTCACCGCTGGAATAAAGAGTGGTTGGAGATCACATGGTCGTTAGTCTCAAATTGCCAGGCCTGGTCGACATTTGTGAGAGATGCAGCATTGAGGATGAATGAAGCCAGCTCAACCCACCCCGTGTGAATGCTGTCTCAAGATAAGAAGAAGAAGGTCAATAAATTAAGTGCCAGTGAAACACTGGGGCCAATGTAATTGATGACTAGTCCTCTCCCCCAAAATTTCATGCCTTGTGCCTTTAGTAGAAAGGATTATTACCAATCAACTAAGGCAGTGAGCTGGCAGAAATGTTAGTACACCAGACAAAATGCTTAGCAGCACATCGTCCATTTTTACATTCTAAGTTCAAATTCTGCCAAAGTCATCTTCGTCTTTCATCCTTTCACAATCAATAGAATAAGTAGCAGTTGAACACCATGTCAATGTAATTGATTTCACCCTCCCTTCAAAAGCTGCCGGCCTTGTACCAAAATTTGAAGCCACCATTATCAGTCAACTAAAAGCAGAAGCTGGCAAAATCATTCGAACATCAGAAAAGATGTTTTCTGATATTTTTACCAATTCTTTACATTCTGAGTTGAAATCCTGTCAACGCCATCTATGCCTTTCATCTTTTTGGGTTGAATAAAATAAAGTACCAGTATGGTATTGGTGGTATTGATTAAGACCCTCCCCTCAAAATCATTGGCCTTGCGCCTCAATCAGAAACCATTATTATCATTCAACCAATTAACTAATTGATTTCAAATTTTGACATAGAGCCAGCAATTTTGGGGGAGCGGGTAAGCAGATTACAATCGACCCCAGTGCTCAACTGGTACTTATTTTTTTTTGACCCCCAAAAGGATGAAAGGCAAAGTGAATCTTGGCAGAATTCGAGCTCAGAACATGAAGACAGATGAAATGCCACTAAGCATTTTGCCTGGCATGATAATGATTCTGCTGGCTGTTCGCCTTAACCAATTAACTAATTAACTCGTCAATTATTTGCCCAAACAATCAGTTGATATGTCAGAGTTCTTTCGCCACAGCAGCATCACTTTTGACATACCAAGAAATGAACTCATTGATCAATCAATTAACTTAATAGATGTAGAAGTTTTTCAATTAATTAAGTAGATAAATTAATAAAAAAAGATGAGTTAATTAATTAATTACTTTAGTGACAATAGTAAAAAGAAGCAAAATATGATCAGTGCATGTGCTTTCATTGCCAAAATGACCCTCCCAAGGTACAACAACATCTGTTTCAACATGATTTCACGTCATTAATCTAGCAAAATAAATACAAAAATGATATATGAATAGATTTACTTGACTAACATTCTTTCTACTCTGTTAATATAACATTCTTATTAAAGAAATTGTCATAACAATTAACTGAAAGAAGAAAAAACAACTATTTGTGATTGTGGTAGTGGTGAGAGGTTCTAAAAACAACTATTTTTTTTAGAACCTTTCACCACTACCACAATCACAACTGTCTCCACCGATTACCACTCCTATTATCATCATCATCACAACGTACATAAACACACACTATCATCACCATTACCACAACACTGCTACCACCACCACCACAACCACCACCATGACCACCACCACTACCATTATCTCCAATACCATCTCTTCTTCTAAGAGACAGTTTCTATGCAACACATGTATGATCTGCAAGAAAATGCAATTAAATCCCTGGTGGCAGCTAGCTCTAAATCAGCCCAGAATAAGCAGATCCATTATCAAAAACACTCTTGATGCAACCATCTTGTCTCCTTATTTTCCAAACCATACATCTCAGAGCATATCATTCTACATGATATTCTTTAATTTTTAAGATGGCAGGGTTTAAAATTTGGTAATGAGCTGCACAGAGAGAATAAAGTTTTAAATTTGGCTTCTACTTTACTGACTATCACAGTCTGCAGGGATTTTTGCCCTCGCCATGATAGATCATTAGCTCCTACACGCATTTTTTTCTCTCCTTGTTTTTTTCTGTGTATCTTTCTGTCGAAGAGCATAGGCTCGAAACTTAAAAGACTTTTTCTATTCCTGAGTGCTATACTAATACATTTGTTTGTTTGTACTCCACCTGCCTTTGTCTTTTGTTTATTTTCGTAAACTTTCCCTTTATATATATATATATATATATATATATATATAATTATTATTTGAGGGAATAAAATACAGCCACGTGTCGTTATTCTACAAATTATATACATTTTTATTATTATTTTTTTGCAATTTACTTAATCATTGACATTTTATTCTTATTTTTTTGCAATTTATTTAATCATTGACATTTTATTCTTATTTTAATTTTAATATTTCTATTATATGTAATTTTCTAGATGGTGTAATTTAATTGTTCATTTTGAATTGATAATAGGTGTTTTTTTTTCTAATTTATATATATATATATATATATATATATATATATTGTGTATCACATATATTAAATATGTATTATCTATGACAAAAAGCATTGGTGTGGGTACTGGTTCTATGTAAAAGCACTGGTGATGGTGCCACTTAAAAGCACCCAGTACACTCTGTAAAGGTGTTAGGAAGGACCTCCAGTCAAAGCAGACTATGGAACTTGGTGCGGACCCTGGCCTTGACAGTTCCTGTCCAACCCATACCAGCATGGAAAATGGATGTTAAATGTTGATAATGCTGATGAAGATGATATATATATATATTGTTGTTATGTTAAACTGCTGTATGTCCAAATTTGGCCAAATGTGTTTTTTTTTCAATATTTATTTTTGCAAGCAAACTATCATATCTACAGCTGCTTCAGATGCCAAGATATCAAAAATTGTCAAAATATAGTACAACGGTTTTGCTATGGAATGGTAGAAATATTTTTTAATATCTTGAAAAAGCAACATTTTGGACTTACGCCACTTTTGCATAATAGCAACGATATGTATTATTGGGTCATCCCATAAATAAAAATAATGCGATTTTTCCAATTGCATGAACTAAAGGTCGGTGGGGAATGGGATAAACTACTTGCATCAACTTGCTATTAAAAGCAGGTAGTAATTTTACCTTGCACTTATTCTTAGTGCAAGTGTTGAAGAGTGCACTTCGATTTTCACAGTTATTTTTTGCTTTATGAGCTCAATAAAGGCAACAACACAATGGAAAGGGCAAGGAATATTAATGCAGTATATTGGGATTGGACAATAAGTATAAGCCAGTGTCAATGGTGGTTCCAGAAATTCCAAGCCAGAAACTACAGCCTAGAAGATGAGCCTTGTCCTGGAAGATCTGTAGAGCTCAATGAGTATGTCCTACAAACCCTAGTGGAAAAATCCCATCATAATAGTTAAGGAACTAGCAGAGAAACTTGGATTTGGTCATTCAACCATTCATCAACACCTGCATGCCATCAGAAAGTCAACAAACTGAGTTAATGGGTCCTTCACAAACTTTCCAAGTTTAATCACATGCAGAGAGTGAATGTCTGCTCTTCTTTGCTGTCACGTCTCATGGATGAACCTTTTTTTGGACTGAATAGTGACTGGTGACAAGAAATGGGTTCTCTATAAAAATGTCAGGTGCCAAAGACAATGGGTAGGGAAAGAAGAAACACCAGCACCCCAGAAAGTCTTCACCCACATAAGGTATTGGTATCTGGTGGGATGTGAAAGGTTTAGTCCACTTTGAACTTTTAAACCCAAACCAAATGATAACAAAGGAGATCTACTATGAGCAGCTTGAGCAGCTTAAGTCAGCGCTTGAAGGAAAACAACCTTCTTTGGTTTCAAGATGAAAGGTGTTCTTCCATCTGAATGATGCTCTGCCACATACAGCGAGGATGACATTCCAAAAGCTGGAACAGTTTGAGTCAGAAACGATGCCCCACCCACCATATTCGCTGGATAATTCCCCATCTGATTAACATTTATTCTGCAGTCTTCAAAATCATTTGGACAGAAAAAATATGAATTTTGTAAACAAGGTCAAAAGAATAGTGGAGGATTATTTTTCCTCATGGACATGTGAATTTTGGAAGAGGGGTCTTACAAGTCTACCAGACAGAAAATGAAGGAGAGTATATTTTAGATTGAAAAAGAACTTTGTTTATCTTAATTTTGAAAAATTAAAGAAGTATTAAAAAAACTACATTATTTATGGGATGACCCAATATATATGTAATAATTAAATTATATATTATGCACTTCATTGTACTTTGTTATGCACATGTTCCCCTGGTCTGTAGAAAAATTGTCTTGCATGGAACCGGTCAGTGGGACAAAAATGGTCTGGGACTGCTTATTGTAAGAGGTCATGTGTACTGCATTTATGCCTAAAAATGAAAAAAAAAAAACCAGATAATATAAATACTCCCGTACAATAGTTGGTTCATATTCTAAACTCATAGCACCCTGGACCATTGTGGGATCTTGTTTCTTGGTTGGATCCAGCAGCAGTGTTTCAGTGGGTTCTGACATTTTCCTGTTGTCCCACCATAGAATTTTGCCATCTGATGAAGCTGAAAAGAACTCATTGCCAGTTTTTGACTGGATCCAAATAGCTTTGTGAACTGGCTCGCGGTGACTCATAGGTACAGGGGTCATCTCAACAGGAGTGGGTCCCTTCCGTGTATCCCAGTATCCTGCAAGTATATGTGAATCAAAAAATTAACATGAGTGACCCCAAAGTTTTGATCTTTTTGAAAGAAGTGTTACTGTTTGCTAGCAAACACACACACACACACACACACACACTGATGCACACACATACACATACACAGCATTAAACAGAATAGGCAGAAGAGGATAGGGAAGTGACCATGATCTTTGGGTTACCTTTAGTTTTGTGAGAATAATGTGGTGGATCATATATGTATGTATGTATGTATGTATGTATGTATGTATGTATGTATGTATGTATGTATGGATGAATGGATGGATGGATGGATGTACGTATGTATGTAAAGTTAATCCAAACATGAAAGCACAAAAGAACACAACACGAGGACGTGGAACAAATATAGTATTATTGGACGCTCAGGAAAGAAGGAGGGTTTAACGTTTCGAGCGCAGCTCTTCATCGGAAACATAGGAGAAGGAAAGATCCAGTGAAGGGAAGACAGAGGAAAAAAAATTGCCAGCAGTACACACACAGTCACATTATGTATGTATGTATGTATGTATGTATGTATGTATGTATGTATGTATGTATGTATGTATGTATGTATATCAGTGGCAAAAGGTGACTTGTAAACCAGGACAAGCAGTCCATAATGCTGGTCAATCACTAAGGCAGAGAGTGGGGTAGTGGAGCCTTACTCTCCCTCCACCCCGAAAACCATTTACCTTCTCTCCACCTGTGAATGTGATTTGAACTATTTTTAATATGAGAAAATGCACTTCTACCAACAGGCCATGCTTCAGGTTTCATATTCCTCTCCATTGTACTTGATGTTCCCTCATTAGCAATATCCTGGCCACAGGCTTGCCATGATGATCATTTTTGGTTACAGGAGAAATCTGAGAAAATGATAGAACCTACAAGTAATGAGCAATCTAAAATTTATTTGTAAATCAGTTTAATTCTTCATTTCCTTTGAGCAAATTCATTAACCACTTTGTTATAAAATGTATCAGCACCAAGATCTACCTTCGTCTTCAAAAGTTCTTTATACATGAAAATGAAAACCAAATTACTCAATCTCTCTTCACCTTAAGAACATCTCATATAATTATTTATTTGCTTTAATGAAGAAAGCGATTTATCACAGGAAGCAGATGTAGCAGGTTTGGTCAGAATCAGACTTAGTAATTTTGTTACTTCTGCCAGAGACTGGTTTAGTTCAAGCTCCCATACTATGTCTGTGACTTCTTGGATGCTTGGCACTTGCTTTGCAAAATCTGCAGCATATACTGATTTCAGTTCACATGTCAATCCATTTAAATCCAATATGTTTTTATAGACATCCAAAGATGAAAATGCTTACATTGAAATTTTTTTTCACAGGCATGAAAAAGCTTCAGATTCAACAATGCAACAAATTTCAACTCTTCCATTGCTTTAAATCTTTGCTCAATGTAAACAATAACTTCATGCGAATGATATTCATCATGCTTCTCTGGTGATTCAATGACACTGTCCAGAATCTGGTAGCAAAATTCCTCAGATTTGGTCTCGATATTGTAGTGAGCCCTAGGATTTGAATCCTTTTCACTAAATGATCCATTCACTATCATGACTGAGCCACAGTTGGGGTATGCAATCTTGTGAATGCTATTTATCAACCATTGATTTACAGGTCAGCTACTAGTTAGAACATCATCTCAAGTGTCCTTGAGATTCATGCCCTTTACTCTAGATAAGTAGTCTTGTGCCAGAAATCAGCCAGAGCTCTCACGGTATTTGAAGAGAACACAACTCAGCTCTGGCTAAGTAAATCAAGGACAAAGCTTCAACAAGATTCAGTGTTCTCGCATCTTCAAGATAACTAATGGCTGAGCAAATGCAGTTAAGTTGATCCCGATATCCTAGTCTCTCTACCAGTGAGGATTTGATATGTCTATGTTTGTTCCCCACCACTGCTTGACAATCAGTGTTAGTGTATTTACACTAACACTGACTGTTAAGCAGTGATGGAGAACAAACATAGACATAAACACACACAAACATAGATAAAGATAGATAAGGCCAGTCTATGGGATTACCCTGGGTTTCATGTTCATAAACCCAAAGTAATTCCATAGACTAGGATTATCTATCTTTATCTATAAGCTACACTGCTCTGTAACTTAGTGTGCTTCTTTTTCAGATTTATGATTTACCGACAATACATACATACACACACACACACACACACACTTATATATATATATATGTGTGTGTATATATATATATATATGTGTGTGTGTGTATATATATATATATATATATATATATATACATATATATATATATACTTTATTAAAAAGCAGCAAAAATATCACAAAAACTATTACTCAGAGATTCACGTTCCCATTCGTCAGACAGTTTTATTTAGAATGGACATTTTGAGTGAGGACTGGCAAGCCAAATTCTAAATGAAATTGTCCAACAAATGGAAACGTGAAACTCTGAGTAACCTCTGGTATTCGAGTACTATTTTTTATGCCTTGTTTCGTATTTATGTGCTTACACTGGTATATATATATATATATGTATATATATATATATATACATATATATATGTATATATATATGTATATATATATATATATATATATATTATATATATATATATATATATATATATATATATGCACATGCACACACACACACACACACATATATATATATATATAAATATGATGATGATGATGATCATCATCATCATCGTTGTCATCGTTTAACTTCTGCTTTCCATGCTTGCATGGGCTGGACAGTTTAACTGAGGACTGGTAAGCCAGAAGGCTGCACCAGGCTCTAATCTGATCTGGCAAGGTTTTCTACAGTTGGATGCCCTTCCTAATGCTAATCACTCTGAGAATTTAGTGAGTGCTTTTTATGTGCCACCAGCATGGTGTCCAGTCAGGCAACACTGGAATCGACCATGCTCAAACAGTGCCTTTTATGTACCACCAGCACTGGCATCAGCCATGCTTGAATGGTGATTTTTATGTGCCACTGGCATGGGAACAAGTCAAGTGGCACTGGCATCAACCACACGTAAATGGTGCTTTTTACATGCCACCAGCATGTGACCCAGTCAGGTGGCACTGGCATCAATACAATAGGCCAATAGGCTTCTTTAAGTTTCGGTCCACCAAATCCACTCACAAGGCTTTGGTCAGCCCATGACTATAGAAGAAGATACATGCCCAAGGTGCGATGAAGTGAGACTGAACCTGGAACCATGTGGTTAGGAAGCAAACTTCTTACCACACAGCCATACCTGATGATGGGCTCTTGTGCCTGAAATATATAAGATTATCCAAGTCTTCCTTTAGCATTCAGACTATTCTGTCGAATGCAATGCTTATTTATTCACATTATTTTGAATTAATCATGCTTTATCTTGTAGCTTTGAGATTTCAATGATGTAATTGTTTATTTTTAGAATGACATTGTAGGATACGTGAGAGAGGCTAGATCTAGCTTGATGGAATGTAAAACAGATGGAATATTTGAGCCAGATATGGTCAGTTTAAATACTAAAGGGTTACAGCTCTCTTTTTTCTTCCATTGTTTTTTTACTTCTGTATCACAATTATCATCATCATCAACATTTAACGTCAGTTTTCCATGCTGGCATAGGTTGGATGGTTTGATGGAACTGGCAAGGCCAAAGTCCATACCACATTCCTTAGTTTGTTTTGGCTTGTTTTCTACAGCTGGATGCCCTTCCTAATGCCAACCACTCCACAGAGTGTACTGGGTGCTTTTTACATGGCACCTTGGCTTTAGAATCTCTTGCTTCAAGCAAACTACAATGCTCTTCTTTCATATCAATATTTTGCTGTTGAATTGTCAAAGAAGGAGTCTAAGGTGTTCAGAAGACAGTGATGAAAGACTTACCAAGTTGTCCATTAAAACAACCACCCAATATGATATGACAGTCCTTTGGGTTATATTCAATGCACACCAATGATGAAGGCGGGTGTAGTGACATCTCAGGCTTGTTGGTATTTTCTACATACAAGAAAAATAATGTCATTAATATCACTATGAGTTCAAGAAAATAACATCAAAAACATAATTAAGATTTAAACAACCTCTGTTAAAAATATTTGCTTTGTTTCAATTAATTTTGGAAATAATAAAGATGTTAGTGAACAACTTTGTCACATATCTGGAACAAAAATTAACATGAAATTTATTTGTTACTTGTCCATTTTTTCTCTTGTTGTTTGTGTATTTAACTCATTTGTTTTCGTATTTCGAGTTAGTTAGTTAGTTAATTAGTTAATTTTTTGGCTCAAAAAGCAAAAAGCAAGGCCATGTAGGGGGACATGGAGTTATGTACAGGGTGGTGTTCATGTAAAGAGTTCAGGCCACTTGAGGTCAAGGGAGACTTTGAACCGAGCGGTCGTCGGCATCTTCACCATCTCGTCTGGTAGCTTATTCCACGGATCCGCAACCCGGAGGGAGAAAGCCCCTCTCCTTCGATTGAGATGAAATCGTCACAGATAGAGCTTTTCGGAATGACCCCGCAGCCGACACTCTGGAGCACGAGTGAAGAACAGCTCTTTCGAGAGGTTACACTTTCCACTTATGATGTTGTGAGCAAGAATGAGATCACCACGGCGTCATCGTTTTTCTAGAGAATAAAGGGCGAGCGTCTTCAGCCTTTCTTCATAAGACAAATGCTTGAGACCAAGAACCATGCGGGTAGCCAGCTTCTGGACTCTTTCGAGATGCAATATGTCTTTGAGGAGATAAGGAGAAGAGGCTTGAATCCCGTACTCCAATATGGGTCTCACCAGTGTGACATAGAGTGGTAGGAATATGGCTGCTGTGAGCATTCCAAATGACTGTCGAATCAAGAACAGAATTCCGCGCGCTTTGTTGGCAGCATGGACGCACTGGGCCGAAGGCGAAAAGGAGGTTCTTTACCTGATCGGTCCTCTCCAGCAGCAGACGACCCGGCTCGAAATCAAGTTGAGTTGCAGGAGGAGAGCCAATAGGCAGATGACAGCACTTTGACACGTTCAGACACAGGTCCCATTCGTTAGACCATCTCCAAATTTCGTGGAGAGATCGACGAAGATCCTCTATATCACCGTTGGTGACATCCTGTACCCATATATGTATATATATATATATATATATATATGCTTATCATTCGCCATGACAGATCGCTAGCCACTAAACATTTTTCTATTTTCTCTCCCTGTTTATTTCTGTATTCCTTTCTGTCGAAGAGTGTAGGCTTGGAATGTAAAAGACTTTCTCACTCCCTGAGCATTAAACTAATACATTTGTTTGTTGCTTACACACCTGTCTTCGTCTTTTGTTTTTTGTAAATTCTCACTATATATGCTTATATATATATATATATTATTTATATTATTATTTGATTGAATGCCACACATCCATTTTCAGGTATATATATATATATATATATTTTGTTTTTGGATTTGGTTTGCAAGATTCTTTAAATGAGTTCAAGTGTTGAAGCATATTCTGTTGTGTCTGGAGAGAATAATTTTCTTTTTGTGCCTTATAATTTAACACACTCACCGGTAAAATTTCCACTTATTTCTTATTTTTATTTTCCTAAAATTTTCGTTGCGTCTTGCAACCTTTTCAATAGTCAAGACCAATGAAAAGGTTGCAAGACGCAATGAAAATTTTGGGAAAATAGAAATAAGAAATAAGTGCAAATTTTTCCGGTGAGTGTGTTAAATTATAAGGTACAAAAAGAAAATGACTCTCCCCAGACACAAAGGTATATATATATAAATATATATATGTAATACTAAATAATTAGGGTTCAGCAACGATCTGCCTCACCACACACCGAATTTAGAAATAGCAGTCAAAAAGTCTTGGCTATTCTTTCTACTTTAAGGGAGATCTCCCTTTAGAGTAGAAGGAATAACCAAGACTTTTTGACTGCTATTTCTATGCTCAAAACATCAAACTCTTTCATTTTATTGAGCATCAAGCTAATACATTCCTTGTGCACATCCTCTTGTTGTCCGTCAATTTTATTCATTTATTTGAATTGACTATATATATATATATATTATATATATATATATATATATGCACATATATGTATATGTATGTATGACTATATGTATGTATATATACATATATATATGATATATATATATATGTCTGTATATATACATATATATATCACCATGACTGACCAGGCTATCAGATGTTGCTACACATCGCTGGTCACAATGCGCTTCGCATTGTTTTAGCCTTCAAATGACGCCACCCCACTGGCTAAGTGAGCAGGCCAACAGAAGAAAGAGTGAGAGAAAGTTGCGGCGAAAGAGTACAGCAGGGATCGCCACCACCCACTGCCGGAGCCTCGTGGAGCTTTAGGTGTTTTCGCTCAATAAACACTCACAACACCCGGTCTGGGAATCAAAACCGCAATCCTACAACCGTGAGTCTGCTCCCGTAACCACTGGGCCATTGCGCCTCCACACACACACACACACATATATATATATATATATATATATGTGATGGGGTTCCTTCAGTTTCCATCTGATAAATCCACTTGCAAAGCTTTAGTTGACTAGTGACTATAGCAGAAGACACTTGTCCAGGGTGTCACACAGTGCGATTAAATCCAGAACCATGTGGGAAGCAAACTCCTTACCAAGCAGCTACACCTGCATCTCTATAAAAAGTTGAAGGCTGCCCATAGGACTCAATATCATATCACCTATAGAAATGACAGATGTTCTACTATTGTACCAAAGTGGTTTGCTCATTCAAAGCCAACATGGACTAAGTAACAATAACAATAACAAAAAAAAAAGAAGATCAATGATAATGATACAATAGCACAGATAAGAAGTTGAGGTTTTACCAATACTCCAGATATATGAGTACATTGAAGACTTTATCTCAGGCGTATCAAAGTCTAGATTGCAATATGACACAGCCAGCCGGGATGGCTTCTCTGGATACCAGGTAATATAGGATGCTGTACGTTGGCGGTCATTTGGATCTCTGGAAAGGAAAGAAAGATATAAAATATTTAGAGAACTGGCTGTTGTTTCTTTCATTTTGCTTATTCTTTTACCAAGAATTTCTTGGCTGTTATCAAATATCACTATATTCTAATGCAATCTATCATGCAAGCTTCTACATGTTGATCAAACTGCAAAATAAATAAATAAATAAATAAATAACAGCCAAATTGTCTTCAAGATAATTGAATGTTACAGGTCTTTAGCCTGCCAATAATGAAATTGAAGCTCATAACCAAAAATAGGAAATCACCATCATCAACACTATCATCATCATCATCATCATCATCGTCGTCGTCGTCGTCGTCGTCGTCATTGTCATCATCATCATCATCATTTTAATGTCCACTCTTCTATTGCTTCCATGGGTCATATGGAATTCACTGAGGCAGATTTTCTATAATCAGATGCCCTTCTTGTTGGCAAAGCTCACCTGTTTCCAAGGAAGGTACTATTTCACCTAAACCTCACATATTTGCATATAAAACTGGAAATGATTCAACCACAAGTGTGCTTATCTAACCATCTCTTGCATTATGATGACACTCATTTACATCAGTCACAAGGAAACACAATCACACAGTATATAAGTGTATATCACACACATGTATATAAAGTGTATATATAAGGTGCATTAAGTAATCATCGTATTCCAATTTCCTTCACTTTTCTATGATTAGCAGATGAACAACTATCTTTTTGATACAGACACAATACAAGCTACACTTTCAGGTTTTTTGGATAAAGTTTTCTGAAATGACCCAAAAAGTTTACCATTAATTCCATGAAATATTCACGCATCCCGCAAGTACATAAATAAATAAATATCTTATATATTATATATGAAGGTATGTAGCTTAGTTGTTAGGGATCCTTAAATCCTTAAAAATGTTTTAGCCCGAAGGCCGCGGCCATGCTGGGGCACTTGAGCTTGAAACTCAGCAAGATATTATTTTATTTATTCCTGTTGCTCCAGTCTGCTCAGCTGGCAAAAATGAGATGTACCTGTATTTCAAAGTGCCAGCTTTGTCACACTCTGTGCCATGCTGAATCTCCCTGAGAACTATGTTAAAGTTATGTGTGTCTGTGGATTGCTTAGCAACTTGCCCATTAATTTCATGATCAGGCTGTTCTATTGATAATGTAGTGAGTCAGAAAAGCTATTTGTGTTGCTGCAGCATAGCACAGTTGTGCTGTGGCATGCTCCAGCCAATCATGGCTGGATGTGTAGGAATACAAAAGGCAATTATCTACCCTAGCAGTGAAGCATGTTTTAAGGGTCAACATAGGGTCGTGATCATCAATTCTCAATAAGTGTATTGCAGCACACTGTTATGTCACAAGCAGTATCTAGGTGTACCATAATTTTGTTAAATATTATTTAAACAATAAAAAAAATTGACACTAGTGCTTGAGTGTCTCAACAAATATGTTATTCTTAATTTTGATATAGAAGCAGGAGTGGTTGTGTGGTTAGGAAGCTTGCTTCCCAACCACATGGTCTTGGGTTCAGTCCCACTGTATGGCATCTTGGGCTAGTGTCTCCTACTATAGCCTTGGACTGACCAAAGCCTTATGTGTGGATTTAGTAGCTGGGAACTGAAAAAATCCTTTATATATATATATATATATATATATATATATATATTGGTTGTCAAGCAATGTTGGGAGGACAAACACAGACATAAATATATACACACACACACATACATATATATACATATATACAATGGGCTTCTTTCAGTTTCCGTCTACCAAATCTACTCACAAGGCTTTGGTTGGCCTGAGGCTATAGTAGAAGACACTTGCCCAAGGTGCCACACAGTGGGACTGAACCCGGAACCATGTGGCTGGTAAGCAAACTATTGGGTTGTCTAGAAAGTGCATGCCGATTTTTAAAGGAAAGAAAAAGATCAATAAATATTTGCCATTATATTTTTAATCAACCAAATATGAACCATTTTGTTGCACAATGCATCTCCATCTTTCCTTTAACTTGAAAATACCCTCTTCCCAGAATTGACATGGTTTCATGGTAGAGAATTCATCAAGGTGTCTTTTTACGTCATCCAAGGAATTGAAATTTTTACCATTAAGACTATTCTGCAAAGATCTGAATAAGTGGAAATCCGAAGGAGCAATATCTGGTGAATATGGAGGGTGGGGTAACACATCCAAGCCGAGCTGCAGAAATTTTTGTCTGGTTCCCAAAGCATCAAGTGACGAAAACGAACTTTCTTATCTTCCATTTTAAAGGGTTACAGAATTAACACAGGTTATAGGGACATAAACCTTCTTCCACGAAAAGATAGCTTAGACTGTGCTCTAAATGGAGGGGTAGTCAAATCCTATTTTATGGACTCAACCATGTTCCAAAATAAGTCGAAAGGTAAGCTACTATAAATCGGCATGAACTTTCCGGACAACCCAATACTTACCACACAGCCACTCCTGTGCCTATAATTTGTTGTGCCTATAGTTTGTTGAAAAATATTTATTAGCAACAGAGAAAGTATTAATACTGAGAGGTAATATCTATCCCTACTTATATATGGATGGGAATAATGAAGAAAGAGAAGTAAGAGAAGAACAAGTGGGTTTAGATATGTGATATCTGATACTAATTAAAGCAAAGATCACAAGGTTAGGGTAGCCAAGTAGCTTACATCAAAGTCACCAACAAAAGAAAGAAACTAATTCAATGAAGAAAGCAAATATTTACCTGAAAAGATTGACTGTTTTGGCAGATGGTGCTTCATCAGTGTCATGGAAATCAATGTCTTTAAAATATTCTTCATAAATGTCAATAGCATTGTTCTGTTTGATACAGTGTTCCATAACCTAGCAACAGGATGGTGCAAGAAACACATCAGTATTTGTTCATTCCATGAGAATATTATAATGTGATGAGGTGATTCTACCCACTTCCTACACAATTACTTCTCTTGTCTGTCAACATCACACTGAGTTATCATTCATGTTACTCTACCAGCCAAAAGACAACTTGTCAAAGACTATATAAATCTTGAAAGAACAAAATAAATCCCAGTCTCACAAAGGCAAGTAAACCAAAAATTCTGAAGTCACTGTCAACCTTTTCATTGTAAAAGTTAATAAATATGTACACTATTAAACTAAAAAGTATTCAGTTTGGCGTTGAAATATTTTTGTTTATATCATAAAAACACAAACAAACACATACATACATATGTGTATGTGCCAAGTGCCGGTGACACATAAAAAGCACCATCCGAACATGGCCGTTGCCAGTGCAGCCTCCACTGGCTTCTGTGCCGGTGGCACATAAAAAGCACCATCCGAACGTGACCAATGCCAACCCCGCCTCGAATGGCTTCTGTGCCGGTGGCACATAAAAAGCACCATCCGAACGTGGCCGATGCCAGCACCGCCTCGACTGGCTTCTGTGCCGGTGGCACATAAAAAGCACCATCCGAGTTGGCCGACGCCAGCACCGCCTCGACTGGCTTCTGTGCCGGTGGCACATAAAAAGCACCAACCGATCGTGGGATCCCGGAACATCTTGCTGTGCTTGAGGAGACCTGTTGAGTCAAGTGCATGTACATGAACATCGAACCAAATATCAATGGAAACAGTAGTTGTGATACCTGTGCCGGTGACACATAAAAAGCACCATCCGAATGTGGCCGTTGCCAGTGCAGCCTCCACTGGCTTCTGTGCCGGGGGCACATAAAAAGCACCATCCGAACGTGACCGATGCCAACCCTGCCTCGAATGGCTTTTGTGCCGGTGGCACATAAAAAGCACCATTCGAACGTGGCCGATGCCAGCACCGCCTTGACTGGCATCTGTGCCGGTGGCACATAAAAAAGCACCAACCGATCGTGGCCGATGCCAGACCCCTCTGGCACTTGTGCAGGTGGCACGTAAAAAGCACCCACTACACTCGCGGAGTGGTTGGCATTAGGAAGGGCATCCAGCTGTAGAAACACTGCCAGATCAGACTGGAGCCTGGGGCAGCCCCTGGCTCCCCAGACCCCGGTCGAACTGTCCAACCCGTGCTAGCGCAGAAAACGGACATTAAACGATGATGATGATGATGATGATGAATTCTGATGCACACTCTTTACAATCTTTTTACTCTTTTTCTCTCTCTTATTCTTTTACCTCCTCTTCTCCCACTATCCTATCCTATTACTTTGTCACTCTCTCTCCTTCACTCCTCCTTCCTTGCTCACATGGCTCCCACGTCACCATCGGCCATCTTTCTTTTCTTCTCTCCGTTGTAGCTGGAACAAGGAAGACATGTTCTTGTTTGTCTCCTGTTCTAGCTTCATTTACGCATTTACCACCACAAATTTGTTTAGGCTTAGCAGCCCTTTCTGTTTGTTTTCAGTGACTTGTTTGCGTTACCAATTTTGACTCTCTGCAAAATCCCAAATTTTATCTAACTTACTTTGCGGGAGCAACTGTTTTATTGAAAGCGTATATTATTGTTAAATGCTCAAAGTACGAGAGTAGAAAAACAGCCAACAACTGATGAAAGGTCATTCTTTATGTTGTTTGTTTTGTTTTCAATTTGTGTCATTTGTTGTTGAAAATAATAGTTCATGTTCCATGTACTTGTGCTTCGTACTTTTTTGTTGTACACGTTCCATGACATCATGTGCCCACATATTCATATATATATATATATATATATATATATATATATATATATATATATATTATATATATATATACATACATATACATATACATATATATATATATATATATATATATATATATATATATATATATACATATAGATGTAAGTATTGATTGATTGATTGATTGATTGATTCTAGTTTCAGCTTATGAGCTGTGGCCATGCTGGGGCACCGCCATGTGCATATATATATATATATTATTATTATTATTATTATTATTATTATTATCATTATTATATATAAATAATTGAGATTCGGTTGAATTAGGTACTTAAGTTGAAGCACCAAGTCAGTCCAGTATTATCCGCACACCTTGAAGTAAGGTGAATAAAATCAAAACTAGGCAGGATACAACCATGGAATTACTTTTCTTAATCCAGAAAGTATAACACCTAGCAATAGTAGAAATAATGAGAATCTAAGTGAGAGGGAGAATACAGGCCTACTTGGTCAGGAAAACAGACCTACTTTAAAAGCATCCAACAAACCCATCTTTTTTAATAAAAAGATAAGTGTCAACAGGAAATTAGATGCTATAACCAGTAGGAATAATAGTTTATATAATAAATGTAGTGAGGTGATTGAATGGATTACGCCACCCTCTAACGATAAGAAAAATACTGATAGTATAGCCATACCTAATAATCAAGTCGTGAGTTTGGAAGGAGATGAAAGAGTAGGTAGATTCCACCCTTACATATGTAAGAGGTCTGAAAACAATTTGGTCTGGTATAATGTTCCCCTCAACTGTGCCATGTCCATCAACACAGATAAGAAATTTATGGCAATTTTGGAAAAAAACTTCCCTGCGTCCCATAGATATAATAAAATATTTTCCCATAAGACAGAATCTCATATTCTACCCTCCCCAATAACCAGGTTAAATAGAAAGAATATAAAATCGGCAAGAGGAGTTAATAATAATAATAATAATAATAATAATAATAATAATAATAATAATAATATTGTCAACACTAGTTTAAACCCCTACAATGTGAATAATATTAATGGAGATGTAGGAATTAGAAACAACAGTTCTAACACATCTATTATGCACAATGTAGACTGTGACTCCGAAATTTTTAGTAGCACAGGGATTACTGATACAATGCCTGCTGATGCTGATATGAACTTAAATGATACTACAGTTGAAGGAAGTATAAATACTAACAGTAATAATAAAAATAACACAGATTATAGTTGTAGTAAGAATAATAACCATAATGATAATAATAACAATGATAGGAATATCAATAATATTAATAGTAGTAATTGCAATTGTAGAGTGAAATCTCACTGTCCGTTATTAGGCCAATGTCTAATCCGAAACGTTAATTGATAAATGTACAGTCATAAGTGAGGCTGGTAACTTTATAGATACAGGATGTTCGATGAATATGAAAAAAACGAATCAATAACCATTTTTTATCTTTTAGACTGAAACATAAAGCCAATTGTATGTCCTTATCTAGCAAGGAAAGCGGGATCAAATTTAGCTTTAAATGGGATATAATACAGAGAGTGCAGCCTTATAGAGATAGTCAATATGGGTATGAGCTATGCTCAATGGAAACTTATGAGATTTTTAAATATAGGGACAAGAACAACATGATTAGTAATAGATTAGACCTAAGGGTATCGTGCATAGCGTCACCCGTACATTTAAGTATTTTCGAAACTAATGATTATAGGTACTATACTTGAACTTTGTCAGTAGAAATTAATTTTGGTATCTCTCTATATATAAATGGCAGTTTGTCTGTGCGTGTTTCTGTATGTCTGTTTGCTTGTACCCTCACCCTGACCACGGCTTTCAACCGATTCTGATGAAACTTGACACACACATAGCCCAATGTCATAATTCAAAACTAACGCAGCGAAAATTTTGAAAAGTTCCCCCAGTTCTGAAAAAAATCGATAAATTCGACATGGGGTCGAGAATCAGGAATACGAACCACAAACTGTCTAGGGGACGCAACTCCACCTTTTTTAAATCTCAGAAAAAAATTTACCATCATTTTTTTCCATTTTTTTGCTATTTTTTGGCTATAACTCTCTAAAAATGCTTTATAGTTATTTCCCTTACAAACCTGAGCAACGCCGGGCGATACTGCTAGTCCATTATAAACTTACCCTCTAGTATTAAATATAATAAAATCATGGGATATTATGTAATATGGTTGATTAAATTGCATTGCATATGTTATAAGCTATATGTTATGGTATGTGGTATGCTATATATAATACTGTCCCATGATAACTCCTGCCTAGTTAGTCCTATTTTGGTGATTACACTATTTTCCTTTCTGTGATTTTCACCCTACTGATCATATTATGTATTAGTGACTTTATGTAAGTCTCCTTTTCACTAAATTATATACCCCCAAGAAACTAAGGTATTTTTTGATATGCTGGCCATTGATAAAAATTTTTTCCCGAAAAAAATTTTATCCTACATTAGTTATATATATATATAGCAATATATAGAACAAACAGGTGTCCAACAGATAGTTGGATGGGAAATTAAAGAACAAAATGCAGTCACCACTGTCACTATCATCATTATATTCATCATCATCATCGTTATCATCATCATCATCAGCATCATCACCATCAACATTATCACCATCATAACCATCATCATTACCAGCATCATCATCATCATCAATGTCATCTTTATATATGTCATTGTCTGTATTAATGATTAATGTCTACCTGTGTGAACCAATATGTCACATGATATATCCCTTTTTTTATCAAAGCATAACATGATGATTTCAATAAAGACCCACTGATTAGATATGGATCTTGACTGAAATAAATAACAGTATCAAAAGCACCTACTGAAAATTCTTGAACATAGTGCCCTAGAATTGGTAGTGAAATAATAAAAGGATAAAAATACAGTCAGCATGAAAGACAATAAGTCAACTCATACATACGCTTCCCATAGAAGTGATTGCCGTGATGTAGCCTTCATCCTTTTCTACCTTCTTTCTATACCGCATCACCTGCTCAACTTCCTGACAATTGACATCTTTTGGCCATCCACCTTCTTTGTGATTAATCCCATGTACTTCATATTCATAGCTTTCAGTGTTTGTCTACAATACAGGGAGAAAGAATAACAACCTTAATGTTCTTTTCTACACTAGACATGAGGCCCGAAATTTTTGGGGAGGGGGCAATCAATTAGATCGACCCCAGTACGCAACTGGTACTTAATTTATCGACACCAAAAAAATTAAAAATAAAGTCGACCTCATCGGAATTTGAACTGAGAACATAAAGACAAACGAAATACCTGTTTCTTTATTACCCACAAGGGGCTAAACATAGAGGGGACAAACAAGGACAGACATAGGTATTAAGTTGATTACATCGACCCCAGTGCGTAACTGGTGCTTAATTTATTGACCCCGAAAGGATGAAAGGCAAAGTCGACCTCAGCGGAATTTGAACTCACAACATAATGGCAGACGAAATACTGCAAAGCATTTCGCCCGGCGTGCTAACACTCCTGCCAGTTTGCTGCCTTATAACAACCTTAATGTTGGAAATTTGCCGAAGTTTTCAAGATATAGTTTCTGATATATCCATCTATATACCATTCTATGTGTGAATATTCATATCTAAAAGAATACAGAAACATTGTATGAAGTTTGTTTGGAATTGTCATTGAATGGATGCATACAAATGGAGACAAAAAAAACAAGTGACAGTGATTTTGAAGTTTCACCTGTAAAAGTTCATCAGACTCTACATCCATATCAAGTCAACTTTCCAGTGACTCTCTTTACTCTTTACTCTTTTACTTGTTTCAGTCATTTGACTGTGGCCATGCTGGAACACCGCCTTTAGTCGAGCAAATCGATCCCGGGACTTATTCTTTGTAAGCCCAGTACTTATTCTATCGGTCTCTTTTGCCGAACCGCTAAGTGACGGGGACGTAAACACACCAGCATCAGTTGTCAAGCAATGCTAGGGGGACAAACACAGACACACAAACACACACACATACATATATATATATATATATATATATATATATATATATATATATATATATATATTATATATATATATAATATATATATATATATATATATATATACATATATACGACAGGCTTCTTTCAGTTTCCGTCTACCAAATCCACTCACAAGGCATTGGTCGGCCCGGGGCTATAGCAGAAGACACTTGCCCAAGATGCCATGCAGTGGGACTGAACTCGGAACCATGTGGTCAGTTAGCAAGCTACTTACCACACAGCCACTCCTGCACCTATTGACTGTTAACTACTGTTTTTATTATTCCTTAAAAACACCAATATCAAATAAATTAATAAATTGCGTAATATTACATATAAAATCTTGCAGATAAATTGAGACAATTTTTACAATGCATAAAACTGGTTGTAAATACTAAAATAATGGTAGTAGACAGATATATGTCTGCCCTTTTAGGTAATAACTGCCTCTACATGAGAACGAAATTTTTTTGTAGCTGCTGCAACCTCCACCTTTTTAGTTTTGTGGGTTGCATGCATGATGCAGGTCTTCAAACTGTTGACACTTGAGTGTAGTGAAGCGTTGGTCCTTGCTTGAAGTACACTCCATAAAAAGTAATCAAGAAGGTTGAGATCTGGGCTATTACTGGGCCAGATGTTGGCCCAGTAATAGCACCTTCTCACTAAGGAAGGCCTGTGTTACTTTTGACTCATGGTATGGTGCAGAATCCTGGATAAGCACCACATTGTCAAGCCCAAACTTTTGCTCTATCCAAGGTAACAGAGAGTTCTTCAGGATTTTCAGATACTCCTTTGTGTTGATCTTCAAGCCAGACTCAATGAAGTGTGGATTCATGACACTTCCATCACTCACCTTCTTAGGCCTCCGTCGGTCATGGCTGACCATGGATGATGTCATCCGTCCATTGAGTTGTCTGTTCAGTTTTTGCAATGCCTCCTATGGCTGTAGAGACCAATGCGAGAGTGGCAGTCTCATTTGCAGAGGTCACACCTATACATTGAATCCAGTCTGTTGGCTGTCATTTTTTTTCTGCAGGCTGGGTTTTCAGCTGCCACCACCCTCAAATTCTCTTTGCCAGTCTGCAGTTGTTTGTGAAGAGTGCCTTCCCAGCTGGTTCGGTTGGCTGCGAGATCCTCCCAGGAATTGGTGTTGATGCCAAGTGCCATCACTCAACACAGCTCCAAATACTATCACAGAAGTAGGATTCTTAGTCTCGAACACGGGCAATGTCAGAAAAGTTGTATGCAGTCACTCAAGAATTTCTGCGATTCACCTCAGTGTCCACAGTGGACATTTTCTCATCCACAAACACAAGAGATTTTCCTGCACTTTGATGCTTGATGAATGACAAGGTTTAGACATCTCTTGACACTGATTGTTTTGGCCTTGGCTGTTTGTAGGTGACGGTATCATGAAACATAGCTAGTCATACTAAGGTTCCTATTCACAGCTCTGGACATATATGCATATATATATGTATATATATTTTTTCTAGTTTCAGCTCAGAGCTGCGGCCATATATATATATATACACACATACATATATATATTGGGTTGGCAACTCCGACATTTCACAATATTGTTTACAAATCAATTTCTTCCGTTACACATTTTAATGATCTGAAAATAAACAAAAATTAACTAAAATTAAATGGAAAAAAAGCAAGATAGATTCCAAAATGATTCAAAAATAGAATTCTTGAAAAAAATAGATTTCAAAATTTAAAAACGCAATAAATTCCAAAACTTTAAAAAAACACGGGATCTTAGATGCCAACCCAATATATATCAGTGAATAGTGTAAACATTAGCAAGGTAGCCAACAAAATTCAACTCTTTCAAATAAAATTGCTCAGTATATAGTAGTATTTGAACTGACAATCACCTGTCACTCTCTGTATTAAAAATCCAATGAGCCAATGCTTACTCCCTTAAAAACCTGTAAACAACACAATTGCTCTCTAATTGCAATATCATTGTATTGCTGTGTTGACCAAACAGTTGAATGTTGTTATACATCACTGGTCACAATGCACTTCCTTGCAGTGTTGTAGCTTTTGAATGATGCTACCCCATTGGTTAGAAAGGTGGAGGTGCATGGCTTAGTGGTTAGTGTGTTGGACTCATGATCTTAAGATTGTGGTTTCGATTCCTAGACTGAGCAACACATTGTGTTCTTGAGCAAAACACTACATTTCACGTTGCTCTAGTCCACTCAGATGGCAAAAATGGGGAATTTATAAGCCATAGAAACCTGGAAATTGTCCTGTATGAGTTGGCACTGTGGAAGCATGTGGTTTAGAGGTTAAGATGTTGGAATGATGATTGTAAGATTGTGGTTTCAATTCCGGAACTGGGTGATGCATTGTGTTCTTGAGCAAAATACTTCATTTCATGTTGCTCCAGTTCACTCAGCTGGCAAAAATGAGTTATCCTGCAATGGACTGGCATCCCATCCAGGTGGAGAATTTATAAGCCATGGAAACCAAAACACCAGGCCTTATCAATTGGTATTGTGGAGGTGAGTGACTTAGTAGTTAGGGTGTTGGTATTATGATCGTAAGATTGTGGTTTTGGTTCCTGGACCAGGCAATGCACTATGTTCTTGAGCAAAATACTTCATTTCACATTGCTCACCTGTCAAAAGTGAGTAATCCTCTGACTGACCAGCATCCCATTCAGGTGGAGAATTTATACACGATGGACTCTAATGGATCAGCACAATCTTTTTACTTTACTGGCTAGAGAAGTAGGTAAGACAATATTCCTGCTGAAAAGAATGCCAGTCTATTTACACCTGAGTGGGTTGGAGTAATGTAAAATGAAGTGTTTTGCTCTGGAACATAAGACACCACTTTTCTGAAAACTGAAACCACAACTTTGCGATTGTGAGTGTAACACCCTAACCGCTAGGCTACATACCTTCACAAATGCAATATAAAATACAATAAATAAGTTGGTAGAAATGGAGTGTAAAATAAAAATTATCTCACGGTGTGCTCGGACATTTCAGGGACACATTGTACACCCCTGTGAACAGGATCCCGTTCAATGAAATCAAGTATTTTTCCTGGATCAGGTGCTATGTCCACATGAAGTTCTGCAGCACGATCTGTGAAATTACATTGTCGTCCAAATTCGGCTCGTTTCTTAACATACACATAAACAATATCCATTGTTGGTGTGGATTAATTCTAAAGAAATGATAAACCATAATAATTGGCATTATACTGAAATTAAAATGCTGAACATAGGACAATTATATCAAATAAAATAAAAGATTATCATAGCTATCTATATCTATTAGTATTGATGTTTATCTGTTATGTCTTCAGACATTGCAATTTATTCTGTTATTTTTTTATTTGTTTCAGTCATTTGACTGCGACCATACTGGAGCACCACCTTTTTAGTTGAACAAATCAACCCCAGGACTTATTCTTTGTAAGCCTAGTACTTATTCTATTGGTCTCTTTTTACTGGGATGTAAACACACCAATATCGGTTGTCAAGCGATTGTGGTGGGACAAACACAGACACACAGATACACACACACACCACACACACACACACACACACACACACACACATATATATATATATATATATACACATACACACACTACAGGTTTATTTCAGTTTCTGTCTACCAAATCCACTCACAAGTCTTTGGTCAGCCCAAGACTGTAGTAGAAGATATTTTCCCAAGGTCCCATGCAGTAGGATTGAATCTGGAAACATGTGGTTGAAAAGCAAGCTGCTTACTACATGGCCACACCTGTGCCTAGACAAATGTTTTCTAAAATTTGCACACATATCCAAAACCATTCAGGAATAATGTATGAATCATAAAAAATCCTGAGTTAATAAACTTCCTATAGTAAGATAGGGCCAATTCAAAAAAGGAGATGGTGAAAGACTGATAGTTATAAAGGAGTAGTAAGCTCTTCTCTTTTCTATATGTCTTACACTAATTTTTTCTCACTCTCTTGCATATGAAATACACACACACACACACACACACACACACACACACACACACACACACACACAAACACACACACACATACACATGTAAACATACAAACTTTTTAACTAATCTCTCTTCTGCAACACAACATAGTGTATATTGGAACACTGTTTATTTAATCACTTATTCCACATTTAAAAGGCATATCTTTGAAGAGTTAATAACTGTTTTTAGGTATCATGGAGGATAAAATATAGTATAATCTTTAACTGCTTTGCATCAAAATTTGTTTTGTGCTCCATAATTCAGACTGCTAATTTTTATGTCAAGTATATATATATGTGTGTGTGTGTGTGTGTGTGTGTGGCACGTAAAAAGCACCAACCGATCATGGCCGTTGCCAGCCTTGCCTGGCACCTGTGCCGGTGGCACGTAAAAAGCTCCCACTACACTCACGGAGTGGTTGGCGTTAGGAAGGGCATCCAGCTGTAGAAACACTGCTAGATCAGACTGGAGCCTGGTGCAGCCTTCTGGCTTCCCAAATTGATTACCTAACTCAAATTAGGTAATCATACATTTATAAATTTGACTTAAAATGTGTATACATGCATTAATACATATTGACACGTATGAATATTTTAAAAAATATTTCTAAAATATAAATATATAAATAAATGCACATAACAATGCATGTAAATAAAACCCATGTGCGATACGTATGGAAGGATGTGTGAGGAAAAGAGAACTGAAGAAATTTTTTTTGTAGTGAAATTAAGAGGGGTTAAGTGTTTCAATTAAAAAATCCATAGAGTTTGGTGGGGTTTTTTAAAAATATAAATTGTATATAAGGTATATAATACAGTTTGAGTTGGTTTCTTCCATACATATCCCACGTGGATTTTATATAAATGTATTTTTATGTATATTTATATATGTTTATACATATATCTATATTTCATACATATTTTTTTTTAAATATTCATATGTGTCGATATGTATTAATATAGTATACACATTTTAAGTCAAATTTATAAAAGTATGAATATGATTGCCTGATTTGAGTTTATATCTTAATTCTTATCTTTCATCTCGAGTTCGACCTGAGCACTTCTTTTTAGCAGTTGTATATATTTCAAAAGAAAGAATAATATACATATATATAATATATATATATAAGGTGCACCAAGTGTAAGCTATGGACACATAAGAGGTGCAGCAATGTCAAAGGAAGGCTAACTAGGAAAATAGTTTTTGTCTGTGGCAGATGCTCAGGAGCAATAAAGACTGGAAATGTGCAGAGACCAACTTCTACCACGTTCCAGGGAGACAAACTAGAAGTAGTTGACAGCTTCCGCTACCTAGGTGACCAAGTCAGTAGTGGGGGTGGGTGTGCTGAAAGTGTAACTGCTAGAGTAAGAATAGCCTGGGCAAAGTTTAGAGAGCTCTTACCCCTGATGGTGACAAAAGGCCTCTCGCTCAGAGTAAAAGGCAGACTGTATGATGCATGTGTACGTACAGCCATGCTACATGGCAGTGAAACATGGGCCGTGACTGCTGAGGATATACATAAGCTCGCAAGAAATGAAGCCAGTATGCTCCGATGGATGTGTAATGTCAGTGTTCATAATCGACAGAGTGTAAGTACCTTGAGAGAAAAGTTGAACCTAAGAAGCATCAGTTGTGGTGTGCAAGAGAGACAGCTGCGCTGGTATGGTCATGTGACGAGAATGGCTGAAGATAGTTGTGTGCAAAAGTGCTACACCCTAGCAGTTGAGGGAACCTGTGGGAGAGGTAGACCCAGGAAAACCTGGGACGAGGTGGTGAAGCACGACCTTCGAACTTTAGGTCTCACCAAGGAAATGACTAGAGACCGAGACCTATGGAAGTATGCTGTGCGTGAGAAGACCCGGCAAGACTAGTGAGGCCATAACCTGTGGCCCCCACCTGGGACATAGTCAGTCCACCTGTGCATACCTTCCTTCTTGGGATACTTGTGAAGACCTGTTGAGGCAAGTGAAAATCAAACCAAATCAAAATAGATGAACATCAATGGAATTTGTATCTTTGTGGTACCAGTGCCGGTGGCACATAAGAAAACCATCCGAACATGGCCGTAGCCAGTACCGCATCGACTGGCCTCCGTGCTGTGGGCACGTAACAAACACCATCCGATCGTGGCCGTTCGCAAGCCTCGTCTGGCACCTGTGTCGGTGGCACATAAAAAACACCATCCAAGCGTGGCCGTTCACCAGCCTCGTCTGGCACCTGTGTCGGTGGCACATAAAAAACACCATCCGAGCGTGGCCGTTCGCCAGCCTCGTCTGGCACCTGTGTCGGTGGCACATAAAATCATCCACTACACTCTCGGAGTGGTTGGCGTTAGGAAGGGCATCCAGCTATAGAAACACTGCCAGATCTGACTGGCCTGGTGCAGCCTTCGGGCTCCCCAGACCCCAGTTGAACCGTCCAACCCATGCTAGCATGGAAAGCGGACGTTAAACGATGATGATGATGATAATATATATATATATATATATATATATATATATATATATATATATATATATATATATATATATATGTATGTATGTATGTATGTATGTGGTCGTTACATTGACGACATTATCGGTGCCACCTCACTCTCCCATGAACATCTAGATTCCTTCCTCTCTTTCGTTCAATCCTTCCATCCTGCCCTCCACTTCACCTCCACTATCTCCAACACCTCTGTCTCCTTCCTCGACATTTCGATCAGCATTCATCACTCCACTCTTACCACCTCCATTCACTACAAACACATATCTAAACTTCTCTTCCTCCCACCCAAAACACACCAAGCTTTCCATCCCCTATTCCCAATTCCTCCGTCTACGTAGGCTCTGTAGTGACAACCATGACTTTGAGACTCAGTCTCAATGCATGGCTTGCCACTTCATCCTACCCCCTCACCACTATCCACACCGCCCTTGCCAGAGCACGTTCCGTAGACCGTGCATCTGCTCTCTCCCCCCGAACCCGCCCTGTAGTCTCCCACCTCCCTTTTCCCCTCACTTACCACCCCACGACCCTACCTCTCCAACGCACCATTCTTCAAGCTTTCCAGCATCTCTAGTCTAACCCGTCCACTTTACACCTCTTCCCTAACCGACCCCTCCCCTCCTTCAAACGAGCCCATAACCTACGAGGCCTTTTGGTCCACAGCTCCTTCCCTGACCCTACCTCCCAACCTGGCTCATTCCCCTGCTCCTGCCCACGTTGCTGCACTTGCCCCTACCTCTCCAACACCACCCTCCTCACTGGCACCCATCATCGACCCTATCGCATCATCAACTCCTTCACCTGCACCTCCAGCAATATCATCTGTTGCATTTCTTGCTCTCTGCCATTCCCTGTACATTGGACAAACAGGACGCCGCTTGGCTGACCGGTTTGCGGAACACCTCCGTGACATCCGCCTTGCCAACGACACACCGGTCTCACGCCATTTTCGCTCCACCGGTCACTCCTTGCAACACCTGTCTGTGTTCGGTTTGTCCTTGCACAGAAGCCATCCGGATTCCCATTTGCGCCGTGAACAGGGATTAATCTTCTCTCTTCGCTCTTTTACGCCATTTGGTCTCAACTCTCCCCCCCTCCTCATCTAACCTCCCCCCGACTCCTACTTCTCTTCAGTTCTTCATCTTTTCACCCCTACTCTCTTTCCCTCTTCTTCCCTTCTTCCCTCCTCTTCTTTCCTCTTTCTTCCCTCTTCCCCTTCTCTCTGCTCCCTCACTCCCATTCCCACCCTCTCCCCTCCTTTCCCATTCCCCTCCTCTCCTTCCTTCTCCCCCTCTCCCTCCTCCCTCCTCTTCCATTCTCTCCCTCCTCCCTCCTCTTCCATTCTCTCCCCCTCACCCTCACCCCTCATCTCATCTCATCTCACCCTCACCCCCTCCTTCTTTCATTCTCCCCCTCTCACCCTCCTCACTCTCACCTTTCCTCCTCCCTCCTCTTTCCTTCTCCCCCTCTCCCCCTCCCCTCTCCCCATCATCTCCTCTCTCTACACTACACCATACGACATTACACATCACATCATACATACATACACACGTCCAGACGTTTCATACACACTACATACTCTCTCATACACACACGCACCCTTATGTTGGGGGCGAAGTCATTTGACCCTGTTATCTCCCCTACTTTCGCTCTCATGTCTGATCTCTGACTTCTGGCCAGAATCAGATCGCCATGTTGAATCGCTAGCTTCTGCACGCATTTTTTTTCTCTCCTTGTTTCTCTCCGTGTTTCTTTTCTGTGTATCTTTCTGTTGAAGAGCGTAGGCTCGAAACATAAAAGATTTGTTTTATTTATATTCCTGAGTGCCATACTAATACAATTGTTTGTTTGTACTCCACCTGCCTTCGTCTTTTGTTTATTTTCATAAAGCTTCCCATTATATATATATATATATATATATATATATATGGGGAATGACTGTGCCTGCTGAGAGGCTTGTGCATGTGTATGTATGTGTATATATGTATATCTATCTATCTTTCTCTCTCTCTCTCTCTATAAATATATATATGTGTGTGTGTGTGTGTGTATATATAAATATATGTATGTGAGTGTATATATATATATAGACAAGACAATTGATGGTATGTCAAGTATCATTCAACAAAAATTCTAGATTTATTAAAATTATCTCCACCTCTAGAGGATTTGTATCATAATACTGATCCACTGGCGATGGAGAGATAATCTCAAGATCAAACCTTCAAAATTGACATGGTATTAAAGAGGACATCCTTATTGTCCAAAGATACATGCATAATCATTTATACATATGTATGACACACACACATACACACACACACCTATATGTATTTATGTATGTATATGCATGAAAAACTGAAAAATCAGTAGAAGCACAACATACACTTAGTTTCTGTTGATACTTGACAATATAGCTTAGTTTGCTATAAGAATATATATACTTCTTAACCTGCTACAAAAAGCAATAGCGCAAAAGTTTATAACAGCTGTGACCAGCTAGTCAATAATATATACATGTTTGTATGCATGTATGTATGTATACATACACAAACACACATATATATATGTATATATATAGATACATACATATATACATAAATACATACATTCATATATATATATATACATATAATATATATATAGTGTCTTTGTGTGTGTACGTGTAAAATGATTTGATATAATGGTAATAACACTATTGAAAGATAATAATTTAATATTCAATGTTAAAATGATTTTAAAAAACCATTTTGACACAACTGTTGGCAATGATTTATAGTCATAAACCTTCAGTATGGAAGGGTATGAAAGACATAATCTAAATTGTAAAGACATTTCATTTCATGTAAAAGTTTTTATTTTCCAATAGGAGATTTCTTACTCGTTTCTCCTACATGTGAAATTTTGTAACTCCTACTAGCTAATGAAACATATGTAATGATGAATAAATAATGTCAAAAAGTTTTTCCATCTCCCATTCTGATGTGTATATATATATATATATATATATATATATATACATATATATAATATATATTTCTGCTCTAATGCTTCATAGTGCGCTTCTTTTTTTCAGATATATGAACTGCTGACAAGATATTTCTCTTTCTTTTACTCTTTTACTTGTTTCAGTCATTTGACTGTGGCCATGCTGGAGCACCGCCTTTAGTCGAGTAAATCGACCCCAGGACTTATTCTTCGTAAAGCCTAGTACTTATTCTATCGGTCTCTTTTGCCGAACCGCTAGGTTATGGGGACGTAAACACACCAGCATTGGTTGTCAAGCGATGTTGGGGAAACAAACAGAGACACACAAACACACACACACACACACATATATATATACATATATACGACGGGTTTCTTTCAGTTTCCATCTACCAAATCCACTCACAAGGCTTTGGTCGGCCCAAGGCTATAGTAGAAGACATTTGCCCAAGGTGCTACCCAGAACCATGTGGTTCGTAAGCCAGCTACTTACCACACAGCCACTCCTACATATATATATATATATATATATATATATCCAAGGCCTGATCAATAAGTATCC